>NC_086451.1:43301401-43378901 GCF_028390025.1 Pseudophryne corroboree
TCAGAAAGTCACTGCCCCGGGTGGGGTTCAGAAAGTCACTGCCCCGGGTGGGGTTCAGAAAGTCACTGCCCCGGGTGGGGTTCAGAAAGTCACTGCCCCGGGTGGGGTTCAGAAAGTCACTGCCCCGGGTGGGGTTCAGAAAGTCTCAGCCCCGGGTGGGGTTCAGAGAGTCTCAGCCCCGGGTGGGGTTCAGAGAGTCTCAGCCTCGAGTAAGGTCAATAGTGACCAGGTCCTAGCAAAGCACTCCAGTCAGTCAGATGAGAAGGAAACAGATCCTGACTCTGATATCTCAACATCCATAATCTTTGATGGGGACTTAGCCCAATTTCTGGCGCTTTACAAACACTATTACATTATTATGTTGTCTAGACCATTTCTGGGCATCACTCCAGAGAACCTTGTGCTCTATCTTATTTATTCTTTTAGAGGAGAGCCTTTTGAGTGGGCGACCAGCCTAATGAAAGCTGAAGATCCCATTCTTCAGGATCCCCCAGCATTCAGTGATGCAATTATTAAAAGATATGGTTCCAAAGAAATTGGTTCAGGTTCCTCTAAGTCACCCGTCTTGTCTGCTGAGAGTCCACAAAATACTGTAAACTCGGCACAGGAGTCTCAGCCCGTTGTTGTGACTGCAGGATGTGCTTTTCTGACTACTTCTTCTAATAATAGTACTTTACCAGAAAGTTCAGCTCCCAAGGGTAAGAGACCTGTCTCTGATTTGAACGCAGCCTTGCTGGGTGGTACCATCAGTTCAGACAATGTTTGGGGAATTACCTTGGTCAGACCTAAAGAGCTTTGTAAAAAGAAGAAGAAGAAAAAGAAATAATTTTTTGACTCTTGCCTTGATAAAAAAAAAAAAAAAAGATTTTTTTTTCCCTTGTCTTGTGTCCAGTGGCCACCATCAAGGGGAGGGCACTGTTACAAGCTGTGGTTGCAGCTTGTTTCTGTTTTCGTGTCTGTTAGACCAATGTGTCAGGTTTTTTTTTGTATCCCTTGTTCTGGATAGTCTGAATTTTGGGGTCTTTTGACCCCTCCTCAAGGGGGGGGTACTGTTATGAGCCACGGCTGTGGCTCATTCCTGTTTTGCAGTTTTGTTCTGTATTTCATGTTATACTTCTGTTTATGTTCCCCGTGGGTGTCATGGGGTGCTCGGAGCTCACCCTTAAGGATGGGATACTGTTATGAACCACAGGTAGTGGTTCATTCCTATTTTATGTTTATTTAGTTGTCTTGCATGCCAGGATTTCCCATTGCTCTGTTTTGGATTACTCTTGTCTGCTGCCGCTGGTGAGTCTGTGCAATTGCAGCTTGTTCCCATGTGTTCAGCCTCATCTGGCTGCTGATTGCATCTTGTCAGCTTAGTCGTGCAGCAGGCCAGCTGCAAGAGATAATTAATTAGGCCTCTCTGATATATGCTGGCTCACTGCAGTTAGCAGATGCTGATGATATTCCTTGGTTTGCAGTCTGCTTTAAGTTTGAGCTGATTCCTGTGTCAGTCCCTGTGTGGATTCCTGTGTCAGTCCCTGTGTTGATTCCTGTGTCAGTCCCTGTGTCTGATCCCGTGTCCTACCCTGAGTTCCAGTGGATTCTGCCTGTCCTCCAGTTCTGAAAGTCGGTGTCGGCAGCTTCCTGTTTGCCTATGTCAGTTGCAGAAAGTATCCAGTCCTGCTCAAGCCGGTTGTTCCTGTCCTCAGTGGTCCTGTACTCAGAGATTTGTCATCTTTTCCTGGAGTCTGACTGAGCACCTTTAACATCCTGTGGTGTTCGTGAGTCACGGCGCAGCCGTGTGTTGCGGCTTGTCCGCTTACTGTTTATTATTTAGTATATTTGTGTCCTGGAGCTTTTGCGGAGGATTCCGCTCTCCCTGATCCACTCTGGTATCCAGCGGTGCTGGATAGGAGTAACGGATCAGTGGATCTTTGGTTGTCCTTTTCCCTGGCGGCTAGTCCGCACATACCTTTTGATTTAGTTAGTTAGCTTGTAACCCCTGGCCTGGTTGCTTAGTCAGAGGGCCCCTTGTTATCACCCTGTCTCGGATTTCCCTTTGTCTCCCATTAAGACCTGAGGGGGCATCGGGGTTGGGCAGACATAATCCGCCCTTCGAACGCGGCTGCCATGGGCTCAAGCAACCATAGTCTCGCAGGGGATTTCTGATAACACGGGCGAGACAACGGAGTTAGGGCGCCAGGGGTTACTAGGCTTTCCTGCTCCCACAACCAGCATATCTTCCCAGTACTCTGACCTCAGCCATACGATCTCCTCTGGTCTGGAGTACGGGAATCATAACAAGAACGAGTTGGCGTTTGAGAGATGCTGCTACTGGTGCCGGTGCTGTTGTTGCTGCAGGAGGCAATACATCTACCCAGTGAGCTGTCACAGTCATATAGTCCTTAGTCTGCCCTGTTCCACTTGTCCACATGCCATGGTTAAGTGGACAGTGGGTACAGCTGCATTTTTTAGGACACTGAGGACACTTTTTCTGATGTCTCTGTACATTCTCGGTATCGCCTGCCTAGTGAAGTGGAATCTAGATGGGATTTGGTACCGGTGGACACACTACCTCCATCAATTCTCTAAGTCCCACTGAACTAATGGCAGATACCGGATGCACGTCTAACACCAACATAGCTGTCAAGGCCTCAGTTATCCGCTTTGCAACAGGATGATTGCTGTCATATTTTATCTTCCTCGCAAAGGACTGTTGGACAGTCAATTGCTTAGCTGAAGTAATACAAGTGGTCTTCCGACTTCTCCTTTGGGATGACGATCGACTCCCAGCAGCAACAACAGCAACAGTAGGCGTACCACTCAAGGATCCTTCAGAGGAATCCCTGTTAGGAGAGGACTCCTCAGTCTTGCCAGCGACATGGCCTGCAGGACTACTGACGTTATTGACTGAGGAGGAAGTTGACGTTGAGGGAGTTGGTGGTTTGGCTTGCAAGAGCTTGGGTACAAGAGGAAGAAGGGATTTAGGTATCAGTGGACTGCTTATGCTCTTACCCAAAGTTTCTGAACTTGACAATGACTTCTGATGACTTCTGATGAATGCGCAGCAGGTGATGTATAAGGGAGGATGTTCCTAGGTGGTTAACGTCCTTACCCCTACTTATTACGGGTTGACAGAGGCAACACATGGCTTGACGCCTGTTGTCCGTATTTGTGGAGAAATAATTCCACACCGAAGAGGTGGATTTTTTAGTATTTTGCCCAGGCATCACAATGGGCTTATTCATCCCACGGACAACAAATGTCTCCCCCGGTGCCTGATTTAAACAAAACACATCACCATCAGAATCCTCATCGTCAACTTCCTCCTCGGCGCCAGCAACACCCATATCCTCATCCTTGTCTACTTCTAGCACTTGCAGAGGGCGTGCAAATGGTGGAAGGAGCCACCTCTTCCCATCCAGTGTTCGGAAGGTCAGGCATAGCAACCGCCGACACACTTGGACTCTCCTCTGGGATTTGTGATATCATCTTAGAATGCACAGTTCTTTGCTGTGCTTTTGCCAGCTTAACTCTCATAATTTTTCTAGCGGAAGGATGAGGGCTTCCATCGTCATGCGAAGCTGAACCACTAATCATGAACATAGGCCAGGGCCTTAGCCGATCCTTGCCACTCTGTGTCGTAAATGGCATATTGGCAAGTTTACGTTTCTCCTCAGACCATTTAAAAAAAAATTGGGGGGTCTTTTTACTGAACTTTGGCTTTTTGGATTTTACATGCCCTCTACTATCACATTGGGCATTGTCCTTGGCCGACGATGTTGATAGGAATTAAATGTCTATGTCATGACTAGTGGCAGCAGCTTCAGCACTAGGAGGAAATGGTTCTCGATCTTTCCCTATTTTATCCTTCAAATTTTTGTTCTCCATTATTTTTCTGGAGTTATATAACACAATGGTGATCATTCCGAGTTGTTCGCTCGCTGCCGATTTTCGCAGTGCAGCGATCAAGTGAAAAAACGGCAAAAATGCGCATGCGCTAAGTACTTTCACACAAAAGTTTGTAGATTTACACAAGCTCGAGCGACGTTTTTTCATCGCTGGAGTGATCATAGTGTAATTGACAGGAAGTGGGTGTTTCTGGGCGGAAACTTGCCGTTTTCAGGGAGTGTGCTAAAAAACGCAGGCGTGCCAGGTAAAAATGCAGGAGTGGCTGGAGAAACGGGGGAGTGGCTGGCCGAACGCACGGCGTGTTTGTGACGTCAAACCAGGAACTAAACGGACTGAGATGATCGCAGTCTAGGAGTAGGTCTGGAGCTACTCAGAAACTGCAGGGAATTATTTAGTAGCAGTTCTGCTAATCTTTCGTTCGCTATTCTGCTAAGCTAAGATACACTCCCAGAGGGCGGCGGCCTAGCGTTTGCAATGCTGCTAAAAGCAGCTAGCGAGCTAACAACTCGGAATGAGGGCCAATATGCAGCACAGGGGTATCCAGACTCCAGGTCGACAACAAAAAGGTCGACACACCTTTGGTCGACACCAATTGGTTGACACACCTTAGGTCGACATGGACAAAATGTCGACATGATTAAGGTCGGCATGGAAAAGGTCGACATGACTTTTTTCACAAATTTTTTCTTTTCTTTTTACCTTTTCATACTTAACTATCGACGGGGACTATGATTGGAACGGTAATCTGTGCCGAGCGAAGCGGTAGTGGAGCGAGGCACCTCGCCCGAAGCATGGCGAGCGAAGCGAGCCATCTGAGGGGACGCAGTGCACTAATTGGGGTTCCCGTTAACTCTACGGAAAAAACAACACCAAAAAAACATTAAAAACTTATGTCGACCTTTGTCCATGTCAACCTTTTATCCATGTCGACCTTTTGTCAATGTCGACCTAAGGTGCATCGACCAGTTGGCGTCGACCTAAGGTGTGTCGACCTTTTTGGTGTCGACCTGGAGTCCCAGACCCGGCACAGTATAGCGTTTCCCAACACCACACAGGGCAAACCCCGTAAAAATTATTTGGATTAAATATTAATAACCTCTAAGTTTAAATGGAGTAAATAATATACAGCACAGGACAGTAACACTGGATTTATACAGCAGTACCACTGGACTGGATTTATACGGCAGTATTACTGGATTTATATGCCAGTACCAATGGAATTATACAGCAGTACCACTGGACTTACACGGCAGTACCACTGGAATTATACGGCAGTAACACTGGATTTATACGGCAGTACCACTGGACTGGATTTATACGGCAGTATCACTGGACTTATTCGGCAGTACCACTGGATTTATATGGCAGTACTACTGGACTGGATTTATATGGTAGTACCACTGGACTGGATTTATACGGCAGTACCACTGGATTTATTCGCCAGTACCACTGGAATTATACAGCAGTACCACTGGAATTATACGGCAGTATCACTGGATTTATACGGAAGTACCATGAGAATTATACGGCAGTATCACTGGACTGGATTTATACGCCAGTACCACTGGACATATACGGCAGTATCACTGGAATTATACGGCAGTACCACTGGACATATACGGCAGTATCACTGGAATTATATGGCAGTACCACTGGACATATATGGCGGTATCACTGGAATTATACGGCAGTACCACTGGATTTATACGGCAGTACCACTGGACTGGATTTATATGGCAGTTTCACTGGATTTATATGGCAGTACCACTGGACTGGATTTATACGGCAGTACCACTGGATTTATATACCAGTACCACTGGAATTATACGGCAGTATCACTGGAATTATACAGCAGTATCACTGGAATTATACAGCAGTATGACTGGACTTATACGGCAGTATCACTGGAATTATACGGCAGTACCACTGGACTGGATTTATACTGCAGTATCACTGGACTGGATTTATACGGCAGTACCACTGGAATTATACGGCAGTATCACTGGACTTATACGGCAGTACCACTGGAATTATATGGCAGTATCACTGGACTTATACGGCAGTTTCACTGGACTGGATTTATACGCTAATACCACTGGATTTATATGGCAGTACCACTGGACATATACGGCAGTATCACTGTAATTATACGGCAGTACCACTGGACATATACGGCAGTATCACTGGAATTTTATGGCAGTACCACTGGACATATGCGGCTGTATCACTGAATTTATACAGCAGTACCACTGGACATATACGGCAGTATCACTGGAATTATATGGCAGTACCACTGGACAAGTGGACATATACTGCAGTATCACTGGAATTATATGGCAGTACCACTGGACATATACGTCAGTATCGCTGAATTTATACGGCAGTACCACTGGACATATACTGCAGTATATCTGGACTGGATTTATACGGCAGTACCACTGGACATATACAGCAGTATCACTGGAATTATATGGCAGAACCACTGGACAAGTGGACATATATGGCAGTATCACTGGAATTATATGGCAGTACCACTGGACATATATGGCAGTATCACTCATTTTATACAGCAATACCACTGGACATATACAGCATTATCACTGAACTTATACGGCAGTATCACTGGACTGGATTTATACACCAGTACCACTGGATTTATACGGCAGTACCACTAGACATATACACCAGTATCACTGGACTTATAAGGCAGTATCACTGGACTGGATTTATACGCCAGTACCACTGGATTTATACGGCAGCATTACTGGACTTATACGGCAGTATCACTGGACTGGATTTATACGGTAGTACCACCTGACATATATGGCAGTACCACTGGACTTTTACGGCATTACCACTGGACTGGATTTATACGGCAGTATCACTGGACTTATATGCCAGTACCACTGGAATTATACGGCAGTATCACTGTACATATACGGCAGTACTACTGGAATTATACAGCAGCACAGGGACACCACCTCTGGACTGATGCAGGACAACACAGCACCGCTGCAATGGACTGGACTTATATAGCAGCACTGGACATATGGCAGCAGAGGGCACCACCACTGTGACTGGACTGATGCAGCACAAGACACTACCACTGGACTGATGCAGCACAGCACAGCACCACTGCACTGGACTTATACAGCAGCACTGGACATATGGCAGCAGAGGACACCACCACTGTGACTGCACTGATGCAGCACTAGACACTACCACTGCACTCACGCAGGACAACACAGCACTGGATTTATGCAGCTACACTGGACATATGGCAGCAGAGGACACCACCACTGTGACTGGACTGATGCAGCATAAGATACTACACTGGACCGAGCAGCACAAGACAGCACTGGAATTGCCACCCCACTTTCCCTCCTGCACAGACACTGAGGACGGAGACGCATCTTCTCGCTACACTCTCCAATGCCAGAGTGAAAATGGCAGTGACGCGCGGCTCCTTATATGGAATCCAAAACCCGCCAGAATCCGACAGCGGGATGATGACGTTTTGCCTCGTTTTGGTTTCTGAGTCAGGCAGGACAACCCGAGCTGGGCTTGGATCCGAGCTCGGGTAGTGAAGTCCGGTAGGGTTCGGTTCTCAGGGAACTGAACCCGCTCATCTCTAGTTTGTACACACATTAAATTCATATAGTGCCACCAGGGCCGGTTCAAGGGTGCTCTGCGCCCCGGGCAGGAAAAGGGGCGTGGCCTAATACAGGGGGCGTGGTCAGTTACGCCCCCTGCACATTGCTAGCGCCGCTTGAATGCTGAGCGGTGCGCGATGACGTCATCGCGCACAGCACAGCAAAAGGTCCTCTCCATGAAGGGAAACTAGACGCTATGCGTCTAGTTCCCTTCGTGGAGAGGACCTTTGCTGTGCGGTGCGCGATGACGTCATCGCGCACCGCTCACCAAAGTTACTCTCCACGAAGGGAAACTAGACGCATAGCGTCTAGTTCCCTTCACAGGAGGCGGACGGGGACGGCAGCGGGCAGCGGGCAGCGGAGGCGGACGGGGGACACAGCGGGCAGCAGTGATGGATCTTGCCACGGTGCGGCGCCCTCCGGATGGCGCCAGCGCCCTCCGGAAGGCGGCGCCCCGGGCAAAAGTCCTGCTTGCCCGTGGCAAGATCCGCTACTGAGTGCCACCAAACTTATGCTGCCCCTTACATAACAGCAAGCTCAAACATTGGAATCGATTTTCAATCTAACTAGAAATTTTGGAAATGCTCAAAATGGAGAACACATTCTATTACAACTCAATGTAGAGTATAATTGAAAAGTTAATGCAAAGGCAAACATAAAACCAAACTTATAACTATATGTTTAATTATCAGATTAAAAAATGCTAATTAGGTGCTCAGGACTGTTATACGTACAGTGGCCCTCATTCCGAGTTGTTCGCTCGGTAAAAATCTTCGCATCGCAGCGATTTTCCGCTTAATGCGCATGCGCAATGTCCGCACTGCGACTGCGCCAAGTAAATTTGCTATGCACTTAGGAATTTTACTCACGACTTTTTCATCGTTCTGGCGATCGTAATGTGATTGACAGGAAATGGGTGTTACTGGGCGGAAACAGGCCGTTTTATGGGCGTGTGGGAAAAAACGCTACAGTTTCCAGAAAAAACGCAGGAGTGGCCGGAGAAACGGAGGAGTGTCTGGGCGAACGCTGGGTGTGTTTGTGACGTCAAACCAGGAACGACAAGCACTGAACTGATCGCAGATGCCGAGTAAGGTTGAAGTTACTCAGAAACTGCTACGAGGTGTGTAATCGCAATATTGCGAATACTTCGTTCGCAATTTTAAGATGCTAAGATTCACTCCCAGTAGGCGGCGGCTTAGCATGAGCAAATCTGCTAAAATCCGCTTGCGAGCGAACAACTCGGAATGACCTCCAGTATGTCTATAAAGATAATGTAATAAATGTGCTTATCTCATATGTGCAAAGTGAGGATTCCTCTAACAGACATCATCATATATGGTATGTGACACAGGAAATAATGACTTGTGCTCTATTTGAAACTGTTTTTACATTCAGATATTTGAAAAAGGAGAAGTTTGAACATGTTTAATAGGTTCCAACACATTTGATCTTAAAGGTTACATTGGTTAGTAGTTTTAACAGTTTTCCATGTGAATGGAAAACTTTGAGCACAACAATATTCCATGTTTGAAATAAAAGCCTGTTAGAAATTATATAAAACTCAGGTCACTAGCTGTTGTTTCCGACGTTTCAGGGATTCTCTTACCCTCCCATCTCTCTCATCTTAAGGGTTTCTTGGTGGTGGAGGGAAGCATAGTTAAGGTTGCTGGGTGGTGGGAGGGAAGCATAGTTAGGGTTGCTGGGTGGTGGAGGGAAGCATAGTAGGGATTGCTGGGTGGTGGAGGGAAGCATAGTTAGGGTTGCTGGGTGGTGGAAGGAAGCATAGTAGGGATTGCTGGGTGGTGGAGGGAAGCATAGTAGGGGTTGATGGGTGGTTGAAGGAAGCATAGTAGGGATTGCTGGGTGGTGGATGGAAGCATAGTAGGGATTGCTGGGTGGTAGAGGGAAGCATAGTAGGGGTTGATGGGTGGTGGAAGGAAGCATAGTAGGGGTTGATGGGTGGTTGAAGGAAGCATAGTAGGGATTGCTGGGTGGTGGAGGGAAGCATAGTAGGGATTGCTGGGTGGTGGAGGGAATCATAGTAGGGGTTGATGGGTGGTGGAGGGAATCATAGTAGGGATTGCTGGGTGGTGGAGGGAATCATAGTAGGGGTTGATGGGTGGTGGAAGGAAGCATATTAGGGATTGCTGAGTGGTGTTAGGAAGCATAGTAGGAGTTGCTGGGTGGTGGAGGGAAGCATACTAAGGGTTACTTGGTGGTTGAGGGAAGCAAAGCAAGGGTTGCTTGGTGGTGGAGGGATGCATAGTAGGGGTTGCTGGGTGGTGGAGGGCAGCATAGTAGTGGTTGCAGGGTGGTGGAGGGAAGCATAGTTAGGGTTGCTGGGTGGTGGAGGGAAGCATAGTAGGGGTTGCTGGGTGGTGGAAGGAAGCATAGTAGGGATTGCTGGGTGGTGGAGGCAAGCATAGTAAGGGTTGCTGGGTGGTGGAGGGAAGCATAGTTAGGGTTGCTGGGTGGTGGAGGGAAGCATAGTAGGGGTTGCTGGGTGGTGGAAGGAAGCATAGTAGGGATTGCTGGGTGGTGGAGGGAAGCATAGTAGGGGTTGATGGGTGGTTGAAGGAAGCATAGTAGGGATTGCTGGGTGGTGGAGGGAAGCATAGTAGGGATTGCTGGGTGGTGGAGGGAAGCATAGTAGGGATTGCTGGGTGGTGGAGGGAATCATAGTAGGGGTTGATGGGTGGTGGAGGGAATCATAGTAGGGGTTGATGGGTGTTGGAAGGAAGCATATTAGGGATTGCTGAGTGGTGGTAGGAAGCATAGTAGGAGTTGCTGGGTGGTAGAGGGAAGCATACTAAGGGTTACTTGGTGGTGGAGGGAAGCAAAGCAAGGGTTGCTTGGTGGTGGAGGGATGCATAGTAGGGGTTGCTGGGTGGTGGAGGGAAGCATAGTAGTGGTTGTAGGGTGGAGGAAGAAAGAATAGTATGGGTTGCTGGGTGGTGGATGGAAGCATAGTAGCGGTTGTTGGGTGGTGGAGGGAAGCATAATAAAGGTTGTAGGTACTAGAGGATAGCATAATATGGTTTTTTGGGTGGTGGAAGACAGCATAGTAGGGGTTGTTGGGTGGTGGAGGGTAGCATAATAGGGCGTTTTGGATGGTAGAAGGCAGCGTAGTAGGGGTTATTGGGTGGTGGAGGCCAAAATAGTAGGGGTTATTGGGTGATGGAGGGCAGCATAGTAGGGGTCATTGGGTGGTGGAGGGCAGCATAGTAGGGGTTGTTGGGTGGTGGAGGGCAGCATAGTAGGGGTTGTTCGGTGGTGGAGGAAAGCATAATAGGGATTGCTGTGTGATGGATGGAAGCATAGTAGGGATTGCTGGGTGGTGGATGGAAGCACAGTAGGGAATGCTGGGTGGAGGAGAGAAGCATAGTACGGACTGTTGGGCGGTGAAGGTAAGCATAGCAGGGATTGCTGGGTGGTGGAGGGAAGCATAGTGAGGGTTGCTTGGTGGTGTAGGGCAGCATAGTAGGGGTTGTTTGGTGGTGGAGGGCAACATAGTAGGGGTTATTGGGTGGTGGAGGGAAGCATAGTAAGGGTTGTTTGGGTGGTGTAAGGCAGCATAGTAGGGGTTGGAGGTGGAAGGCAACATAGTAGGGGTTATTGGGTGGTGAAGGGAATCATAGTAGGGATTGCTGGGTGGTGGAGGGAAGCATAGTAGGGGTTGATGGGTGGTTGAAGGAAGCATAGTAGGGATTGCTGGGTGGTGGAGGGAAGCATAGTAGGGGTTGATGGGTGGTTGAAGGAAGCATAGTAGGGATTGCTGGGTGGTGGAAGGAAGCATAGTAGGGATTGCTGGGTGGTGGAGGGAATCATAATAGGGGTTGATGGGTGGTGGAGGGAATCATAGTAGGGATTGCTGGGTGGTGGAGGGAATCATAGTAGGGGTTGATGGGTGGTGGAAGGAAGCATATTAGGGATTGCTGAGTGGTGGTAGGAAGCATAGTAGGAGTTGCTGGGTGGTGGAGGGAAGCATAGCAACGGTTACTTGGTGGTGGAGGGAAGCATAGCAAGGGTTGCTTGGTGGTGGAGGGATGCATAGTAGGGGTTGCTGGGTGGTGGAGGGCAGCATAGTAGTGGTTGCAGGGTGGAGGAAGAAAGAATGGTATGGGTTGCTGGGTGGTGGATGGAAGCATAGTAGGGGTTGTTGGGTGGTGGAGGGAAGCATAATAAAGGTTGTAGGTACTGGAGGATAGCATAATAGGGTTTTTTGGGTGGTGGAAGACAGCATAGTAGGGGTTGTTGGGTGGTGGAGGGAAGCATAATAAAGGTTGTAGGTACTGGAGGATAGCATAATAGGGTTTTTTGGGTGGTGGAAGACAGCATAGTAGGGGTTGTTGGGTGGTGGAGGGAAGCATAATAGAGTGTTTTGGATGGTAGAAGGCAGCGCAGTAGGGGTTATTGGGTGGTGGAGGCCAAAATAGTAGGGGTTTTTGGGTGATGGAGGGCAGCATAGTAGGGGTCATTGGGTGGTGGAAGGCAGCATAGTAGGGGTTGTTGGGTGGTAGAGGGCAGCATAGTGGGGGTTGATTGGGTGGTGGAAGTCAGCATAGTAGAGGTTATTGGGTGGTGGAGGGCAGAATAGTAGGGGTCATTGGGTGATGGAGGGCAGCATAGTAGGGTTTGTTCGGTGGTGGAGGAAAGCATAATAGGGATTGCTTTGTGATGGATGGAAGCATAGTAGGGATTGCTGGGTGGTGGATGGAAGCACAGTAGGGAATGCTGGGTGGAGGAGAGAAGCATAGAAGGGACTGTTGGGCGGTGAAGGGAAGCATAGCAGGGATTGCTGGGTGGTGGAGGAAAGCATAGTGAGGGTTGCTTGGTGGTGTAGGGCAGCATAGTAGGGGTTGTTTGGTGGTGGAGGGCAACATAGTAGGGGTTATTGGGTGGTGGAGGGAAGCATAGTAAGGGTTGTTTGGGTGGTGTAAGGCAGCATAGTAGGGGTTGGAGGTGGCGGGCAACATAGTAGGGGTTATTGGGTGGTGAAGGGAAGCATGGTAGGGATCGCTGGGTGGTGGAGGGAAGCATAGTAAGGGTTGTTTGGATGGTGTAGGGCAGCATAGTAGGAGTTGTTGGGTGGTGTAGGGCAGCATAGTAATGGTTGTTGGGTAGTGGAGGGCAGCATATAAGGGGTTGTTGGGTGGTGTAGGGCAGTATAGTAGGGGTTGTTGGGTGGTGGAGGGCAGCATAGTAGAGGTTGTTGGGTGGTGTAGGGCAGCATAATAGGGGTTGTTGGGTGGTGTAGGCAGCATAGTAGGGGTTGTTGGGTGGTGGAGGGCAGCATAGTAATGGTTGTTGGGTGGTGGAAGGCAGCATAGTAATGGTTGTTGGGTGGTGTAGGGCAGCATAGTATGGGATTTTGGGTGGTGGAGGGCAGCATAGTAATGGTTGTTGGGTGGTGGAGGGCAGCATAGTAGAGGTTGTTGGGTGGTGTAGGGCAGCATAATAGGGGTTGTTGGGTGGTGTAGGGCAGCATAGTAGGGGTTGTTGGGTGGTGGAGGGCAGCATAGTAATGGTTGTTGGGTGGTGGAGGGCAGCATTGTAATGGTTGTTGGGTGGTGTAGGGCAGCATAGTAGGGGTTGTTGGGTGGTGGAGGGCAGCATAGTAATAGTTGTTGGGTGGTGTAGGGCAGCATAGTAGAGGTTGTTGGGTGGTGGAGGGCAGCATAGTAGAGGTTGTTGGGTGGTGAATGGAAGCATGGTAGGGATCGCTGGGTGGTAGAGGGAAGCATAGTAAGGGTTGTTTGGATGGTGTAGGGCAGCATAGTAGGGGTCGTTGGGTGGTGGAGGGCAGCATAGTAGGGGTTGTTGGGTGGTGGAGGGTAGTATAGAAGGTGTTGTTGGGTGGTGTAGGGCAGCATAATAGGGCTTGTTGGGTGGTGTAGGGCAGCATAGTGGGGGTTGTTGGCTGGTGGTGGGCAGCATAGTAGGGGTTGTTGGCTGGTGGTGGGCAGCATAGTAGGGGTTGTTGGGTGGTGTAGGGCAGCATACTAAGGGTTGTTGGTTGGTGTAGGGCAGCATAGTAGGGGTTGTTGGGTGGTGGAGGGCAGCATAGTAGGGGTCGTTGGGTGGTGGAGGGCAGAATAGAAGGGGTTGTTGGGTGGTGGAGGGCAGTATAGAAGGTGTTGTTGGGTGGTGGAGGGAAGCATAGTTAGGGTTGCTGGGTGGTGGAAGGAAACATAGTAGGGATTGCTGGGTGGTGGAGGGAAGCATAGTAGGGGTTGATGGGTGGTTGAAGGAAGCATAGTAGGGATTGCTGGGTGGTGGAGGGAAGCATAGTAGGGATTGCTGGGTGGTGGAGGGAAGCATAGTAGGGGTTGATGGGTGGTGGAAGGAAGCATAGTAGGGGTTGATGGGTGGTTGAAGGAAGCATAGTAGGGATTGCTGGGTGGTGGAGGGAAGCATAGTAGGGATTGCTGGGTGGTGGAGGGGATCATAGTAGGGGTTGATGGGTGGTGGAGGGAATCATAGTAGGGATTGCTGGGTGGTGGAGGGAATCATAGTAGGGGTTGATGGGTGGTGGAAGGAAGCATATTAGGGATTGCTGAGTGGTGGTAGGAAGCATAGTAGGAGTTGCTGGGTGGTGGAGGGAAGCATACTAAGGGTTACTTGGTGGTTGAGGGAAGCAAAGCAAGGGTTGCTTGGTGGTGGAGGGATGCATAGTAGGGGTTGCTGGGTGGTGGAGGGCAGCATAGTAGTGGTTGCAGGGTGGTGGAGGGAAGCATAGTTAGGGTTGCTGGGTGGTGGAGGGAAGCATAGTAGGGGTTGCTGGGTGGTGGAAGGAAGCATAGTAGGGATTGCTGGGTGGTGGAGGCAAGCATAGTAAGGGTTGCTGGGTGGTGGAGGGAAGCATAGTTAGGGTTGCTGGGTGGTGGAGGGAAGCATAGTAGGGGTTGCTGGGTGGTGGAAGGAAGCATAGTAGGGATTGCTGGGTGGTGGAGGGAAGCATAGTAGGGGTTGATGGGTGGTTGAATGAAGCATAGTAGGGATTGCTGGGTGGTGGAGGGAAGCATAGTAGGGATTGCTGGGTGGTGGAGGGAAGCATAGTAGGGATTGCTGGGTGGTGGAGGGAATCATAGTAGGGGTTGATGGGTGGTGGAGGGAATCATAGTAGGGGTTGATGGGTGTTGGAAGGAAGCATATTAGGGATTGCTGAGTGGTGGTAGGAAGCATAGTAGGAGTTGCTGGGTGGTAGAGGGAAGCATACTAAGGGTTACTTGGTGGTGGAGGGAAGCAAAGCAAGGGTTGCTTGGTGGTGGAGGGATGCATAGTAGGGGTTGCTGGGTGGTGGAGGGCAGCATAGTAGTGGTTGTAGGGTGGAGGAAGAAAGAATAGTATGGGTTGCTGGGTGGTGGATGGAAGCATAGTAGCGGTTGTTGGGTGGTGGAGGGAAGCATAATAAAGGTTGTAGGTACTAGAGGATAGCATAATATGGTTTTTTGGGTGGTGGAAGACAGCATAGTAGGGGTTGTTGGGTGGTGGAGGGAAGCATAATAGAGTGTTTTGGATGGTAGAAGGCAGCGCAGTAGGGGTTATTGGGTGGTGGAGGCCAAAATAGTAGGGGTTTTTGGGTGATGGAGGGCAGCATAGTAGGGGTCATTGGGTGGTGGAAGGCAGCATAGTAGGGGTTGTTGGGTAGTAGAGGGCAGCATAGTGGGGGTTGTTTGGGTGGTGGAAGTCAGCATAGTAGGGGTTATTGGGTGGTGGAGGGCAGAATAGTAGGGGTCATTGGGTGATGGAGGGCAGCATAGTAGGGTTTGTTCGGTGGTGGAGGAAAGCATAATAGGGATTGCTTTGTGATGGATGGAAGCATAGTAGGGATTGCTGGGTGGTGGATGGAAGCACAGTAGGGAATGCTGGGTGGAGGAGAGAAGCATAGAAGGGACTGTTGGGTGGTGAAGGGAAGCATAGCAGGGATTGCTGGGTGGTGGAGGAAAGCATAGTGAGGGTTGCTTGGTGGTGTAGGGCAGCATAGTAGGGGTTGTTTGGTGGTGGAGGGCAACATAGTAGGGGTTATTGGGTGGTGGAGGGAAGCATAGTAAGGGTTGTTTGGGTGGTGTAAGGCAGCATAGTAGGGGTTGGAGGTGGCGGGCAACATAGTAGGGGTTATTGGGTGGTGAAGGGAAGCATGGTAAGGATCGCTGGGTGGTGGAGGGAAGCATAGTAAGGGTTGTTTGGATGGTGTAGGGCAGCATAGTAGGAGTTGTTGGGTGGTGTAGGGCAGCATAGTAATGGTTGTTGGGTAGTGGAGGGCAGCATATAAGGGGTTGTTGGGTGGTATAGGGCAGCATAGTAGGGGTTGTTGGGTGGTGGAGGGCAGCATAGTAGAGGTTGTTGGGTGGTGTAGGGCAGCATAATAGGGGTTGTTGGGTGGTGTAGGCAGCATAGTAGGGGTTGTTGGGTGGTGGAGGGCAGCATAGTAATGGTTGTTGGGTGGTGGAAGGCAGCATAGTAATGGTTGTTGGGTGGTGTAGGGCAGCATAGTATGGGATTTTGGGTGGTGGAGGGCAGCATAGTAATGGTTGTTGGGTGGTGGAGGGCAGCATAGTAGAGGTTGTTGGGTGGTGTAGGGCAGCATAATAGGGGTTGTTGGGTGGTGTAGGGCAGCATAGTAGGGGTTGTTGGGTGGTGGAGGGCAGCATAGTAATGGTTGTTGGGTGGTGGAGGGCAGCATAGTAATGGTTGTTGGGTGGTGTAGGGCAGCATAGTAGGGGTTGTTGGGTGGTGGAGGGCAGCATAGTAATGGTTGTTGGGTGGTGTAGGGCAGCATAGTAGAGGTTGTTGGTTGGTGGAGGGCAGCATAGTAGAGGTTGTTGGGTGGTGAATGGAAGCATGGTAGGGATCGCTGGATGGTAGAGGGAAGCATAGTAAGGGTTGTTTGGATGGTGTAGGGCAGCATAGTAGGGGTCGTTGGGTGGTGGAGGGCAGCATAGTAGGGGTTGTTGGGTGGTGGAGGGTAGTATAGAAGGTGTTGTTGGGTGGTGTAGGGCAGCATAATAGGGGTTGTTGGGTGGTGTAGGGCAGCATAGTAGGGGTTGTTGGCTGGTGGTGGGCAGCATAGTAGGGGTTGTTGGCTGGTGGTGGGCAGCATAGTAGGGGTTGTTGGGTGGTGTAGGGCAGCATAATAAGGGTTGTTGGTTGGTGTAGGGCAGCATAGTAGGGGTTGTTGGGTGGTGGAGGGCAGCATAGTAGGGGTCGTTGGGTGGTGGAGGGCAGAATAGAAGGGGTTGTTGGGTGGTGGACGGCAGTATAGAAGGTGTTGTTGGGTGGTGGAGGGAAGCATAGTTAGGGTTGCTGGGTGGTGGAAGGAAGCATAGTAGGGATTGCTGGGTGGTGGAGGGAAGCATAGTAGGGGTTGATGGGTGGTTGAAGGAAGCATAGTAGGGATTGCTGGGTGGTGGAGGGAAGCATAGTAGGGATTGCTGGGTGGTGGAGGGAAGCATAGTAGGGGTTGATGGGTGGTGGAAGGAAGCATAGTAGGGGTTGATGGGTGGTTGAAGGAAGCATAGTAGGGATTGCTGGGTGGTGGAGGGAAGCATAGTAGGGATTGCTGGGTGGTGGAGGGAATCATAGTAGGGGTTGATGGGTGGTGGAGGGAATCATAGTAGGGATTGTTGGGTGGTGGAGGGAATCATAGTAGGGGTTGATGGGTGGTGGAAGGAAGCATATTAGGGATTGCTGAGTGGTGGTAGGAAGCATAGTAGGAGTTGCTGGGTGGTGGAGGGAAGCATACTAAGGGTTACTTGGTGGTTGAGGGAAGCAAAGCAAGGGTTGCTTGGTGGTGGAGGGATGCATAGTAGGGGTTGCTGGGTGGTGGAGGGCAGCATAGTAGTGGTTGCAGGGTGGTGGAGGGAAGCATAGTTAGGGTTGCTGGGTGGTGGAGGGAAGCATAGTAGGGGTTGCTGGGTGGTGGAAGGAAGCATAGTAGGGATTGCTGGGTGGTGGAGGCAAGCATAGTAAGGGTTGCTGGGTGGTGGAGGGAAGCATAGTAAGGGTTGCTGGGTGGTGGAGGGAAGCATAGTAGGGGTTGCTGGGTGGTGGAAGGAAGCATAGTAGGGATTGCTGGGTGGTGGAGGGAAGCATAGTAGGGGTTGATGGGTGGTTGAAGGAAGCATAGTAGGGATTGCTGGGTGGTGGAGGGAAGCATAGTAGGGATTGCTGGGTGGTGGAGGGAAGCATAGTAGGGATTGCTGGGTGGTGGAGGGAATCATAGTAGGGGTTGATGGGTGGTGGAGGGAATCATAGTAGGGGTTGATGGGTGTTGGAAGGAAGCATATTAGGGATTGCTGAGTGGTGGTAGGAAGCATAGTAGGAGTTGCTGGGTGGTAGAGGGAAGCATACTAAGGGTTACTTGGTGGTGGAGGGAAGCAAAGCAAGGGTTGCTTGGTGGTGGAGGGATGCATAGTAGGGGTTGCTGGGTGGTGGAGGGCAGCATAGTAGTGGTTGTAGGGTGGAGGAAGAAAGAATAGTATGGGTTGCTGGGTGGTGGATGGAAGCATAGTAGCGGTTGTTGGGTGGTGGAGGGAAGCATAATAAAGGTTGTAGGTACTAGAGGATAGCATAATATGGTTTTTTGGGTGGTGGAAGACAGCATAGTAGGGGTTGTTGGGTGGTGGAGGGTAGCATAATTTTGCGTTTTGGATGGTAGAAGGAAGCGTAGTAGGGGTTATTGGGTGGTGGAGGCCAAAATAGTAGGGGTTATTGGGTGATGGAGGGCAGCATAGTAGGGGTCATTCGGTGGTGGAGGGCAGCATAGTAGGGGTTGTTGGGTGGTGGAGGGCAGCATAGTAGGGGTTGTTCGGTGGTGGAGGAAAGCATAATAGGGATTGCTGTGTGATGGATGGAAGCATAGTAGGGATTGCTGGGTGGTGGATGGAAGCACAGTAGGGAATGCTGGGTGGAGGAGAGAAGCATAGTAGGGACTGTTGGGCGGTGAAGGTAAGCATAGCAGGGATTGCTGGGTGGTGGAGGGAAGCATAGTGAGGGTTGCTTGGTGGTGTAGGGCAGCATAGTAGGGGTTGTTTGGTGGTGGAGGGCAACATAGTAGGGGTATTGGGTGGTGGAGGGAAGCATAGTAAGGGTTGTTTGGGTGGTGTAAGGCAGCATAGTAGGGGTTGGAGGTGGAAGGCAACATAGTAGGGGTTATTGGGTGGTGAAGGGAATCATAGTAGGGATTGCTGGGTGGTGGAGGGAAGCATAGTAGGGGTTGATGGGTGGTTGAAGGAAGCATAGTAGGGATTGCTGGGTGGTGGAGGGAAGCATAGTAGGGGTTGATGGGTGGTTGAAGGAAGCATAGTAGGGATTGCTGGGTGGTGGAAGGAAGCATAGTAGGGATTGCTGGGTGGTGGAGGGAATCATAATAGGGGTTGATGGGTGGTGGAGGGAATCATAGTAGGGATTGCTGGGTGGTGGAGGGAATCATAGTAGGGGTTGATGGGTGGTGGAAGGAAGCATATTAGGGATTGCTGAGTGGTGGTAGGAAGCATAGTAGGAGTTGCTGGGTGGTGGAGGGAAGCATAGCAAGGGTTACTTGGTGGTGGAGGGAAGCATAGCAAGGGTTGCTTGGTGGTGGAGGGATGCATAGTAGGGGTTGCTGGGTGGTGGAGGGCAGCATAGTAGTGGTTGCAGGGTGGAGGAAGAAAGAATGGTATGGGTTGCTGGGTGGTGGATGGAAGCATAGTAGGGGTTGTTGGGTGGTGGAGGGAAGCATAATAAAGGTTGTAGGTACTGGAGGATAGCATAATAGGGTTTTTTGGGTGGTGGAAGACAGCATAGTAGGGGTTGTTGGGTGGTGGAGGGAAGCATAATAAAGGTTGTAGGTACTGGAGGATAGCATAATAGGGTTTTTTGGGTGGTGGAAGACAGCATAGTAGGGGTTGTTGGGTGGTGGAGGGAAGCATAATAGAGTGTTTTGGATGGTAGAAGGCAGCGCAGTAGGGGTTATTGGGTGGTGGAGGCCAAAATAGTAGGGGTTTTTGGGTGATGGAGGGCAGCATAGTAGGGGTCATTGGGTGGTGGAAGGCAGCATAGTAGGGGTTGTTGGGTGGTAGAGGGCAGCATAGTGGGGGTTGTTTGGGTGGTGGAAGTCAGCATAGTAGGGGTTATTGGGTGGTGGAGGGCAGAATAGTAGGGGTCATTGGGTGATGGAGGGCAGCATAGTAGGGTTTGTTCGGTGGTGGAGGAAAGCATAATAGGGATTGCTTTGTGATGGATGGAAGCATAGTAGGGATTGCTGGGTGGTGGATGGAAGCACAGTAGGGAATGCTGGGTGGAGGAGAGAAGCATAGAAGGGACTGTTGGGTGGTGAAGGGAAGCATAGCAGGGATTGCTGGGTGGTGGAGGAAAGCATAGTGAGGGTTGCTTGGTGGTGTAGGGCAGCATAGTAGGGGTTGTTTGGTGGTGGAGGGCAACATAGTAGGGGTTATTGGGTGGTGGAGGTAAGCATAGTAAGGGTTGTTTGGGTGGTGTAAGGCAGCATAGTAGGGGTTGGAGGTGGCGGGCAACATAGTAGGGGTTATTGGGTGGTGAAGGGAAGCATGGTAGGGATCGCTGGGTGGTGGAGGGAAGCATAGTAAGGGTTGTTTGGATGGTGTAGGGCAGCATAGTAGGAGTTGTTGGGTGGTGTAGGGCAGCATAGTAATGGTTGTTGGGTAGTGGAGGGCAGCATATAAGGGGTTGTTGGGTGGTGTAGGGCAGCATAGTAGGGGTTGTTGGGTGGTGGAGGGCAGCATAGTAGAGGTTGTTGGGTGGTGTAGGGCAGCATAATAGGGGTTGTTGGGTGGTGTAGGCAGCATAGTAGGGGTTGTTGGGTGGTGGAGGGCAGCATAGTAATGGTTGTTGGGTGGTGGAAGGCAGCATAGTAATGGTTGTTGGGTGGTGTAGGGCAGCATAGTATGGGATTTTGGGTGGTGGAGGGCAGCATAGTAATGGTTGTTGGGTGGTGGAGGGCAGCATAGTAGAGGTTGTTGGGTGGTGTAGGGCAGCATAATAGGGGTTGTTGGGTGGTGTAGGGCAGCATAGTAGGGGTTGTTGGGTGGTGGAGGGCAGCATAGTAATGGTTGTTGGGTGGTGGAGGGCAGCATAGTAATGGTTGTTGGGTGGTGTAGGGCAGCATAGTAGGGGTTGTTGGGTGGTGGAGGGCAGCATAGTAATGGTTGTTGGGTAGTGTAGGGCAGCATAGTAGAGGTTGTTGGGTGGTGAATGGAAGCATGGTAGGGATCGCTGGGTGGTAGAGGGAAGCATAGTAAGGGTTGTTTGGATGGTGTAGGGCAGCATAGTAGGGGTCGTTGGGTGGTGGAGGGCAGCATAGTAGGGGTTGTTGGGTGGTGGAGGGTAGTATAGAAGGTGTTGTTGGGTGGTGTAGGGCAGCATAATAGGGGTTGTTGGGTGGTGTAGGGCAGCATAGTAGGGGTTGTTGGCTGGTGGTGGGCAGCATAGTAGGGGTTGTTGGCTGGTGGTGGGCAGCATAGTAGGGGTTGTTGGGTGGTGTAGGGCAGCATAATAAGGGTTGTTGGTTGGTGTAGGGCAGCATAGTAGGGGTTGTTGGGTGGTGGAGGGCAGCATAGTAGGGGTCGTTGGGTGGTGGAGGGCAGAATAGAAGGGGTAGTTGGGTGGTGGAGGGCAGTATAGAAGGTGTTGTTGGGTGGTGTAGGGCAGCATAATAGGGGTTGTTGGGTGGTGTAGGGAAACATAGTAGGGGTTGTTGGCTGGTGGTGGGCAGCATAGTAGGGGTTGTTGGCTGGTGGTGGGCAGCATAGTAGGGGTTGTTGGGTGGTGTAGGGCAGCATAATAAGGGTTGTTGGTTGGTGTAGGGCAGCATAGTAGGGGTTGTTGGGTGGTGGAGGGCAGCATAGTAGGGGTTATTGGGTGCAATTATTCCTAGTGCGCAAACATCTGAGCAGTAATTTACAGCAATCTGACTTTTTATGGACATCATCAAAATATTACCACGAAACCCTTCTCTCGCACCTATTCGGGACCTCTATTTCTCCTATCCCCCAGTATTTTCTGCTCCCCTTTACTCTACCTAACCTTAATTGACACCAAAATAAACTGCTTCGGCATGTAGTTTTGGCTATGACGTGCCAAATAGCAGTGGACTGGAAAAACCCAACCCCGTCCCCTATACAGGTGATAATCTTCAGAATTTGGTATGTATACAAAATGGAATATATGACTGCTGTTATTCGTAATTCCTCTAAACAAATTAATAAAGTTTGGTCTCCTTGGCTAATCTCCCAGCAGGCTTCCTCCCCATTCGTAACCTGATAACCTAACATTGATGCCTCTCTAAATTTTTTAATCTGGAGGCCACTTCTCTGCTTCTCTCTCCCTTTCCTATTCCTTTGACTCGACTTGTTCCCTCTCCTCCGTCTCCTTGCTTTTCTCTTTTCTCCCTCCGACTTTTATTCTTTCTTCTATTCTCTGTTACCAGCTCTCTTTGACGGATTGCCACACCGTCGCCGAGAGATATCCTTCTTGTTACTTTAAATCTCCAAAATTGGATCCACCTTGTTGATGTTATTATTCATCTAAGCTATTTCTGTAACCTAACTAACTATTGTTCTTGGTTCTACGGTTATATTTCTGTGATCCTCTCAATAAAATATGTTTAAAAAAATAAAAAATTTCCACGAAAAAGCGGCTTATAGCAAGTTTGTGTGCTCCCGTAATTCAGTCTATCTTATTGCAAATTTTCAAAAACGGGATTCTTGCAATAATTCTTGCCTTCAAAACCAGAGAATAGTGTAGGAGAACAGAAAGGAAGATTTTCATCCGCACCAGATACAGTACTATTAATTTTCACTTCAGGGAGTGGTGGTCCTATTTTGCAGGACTAGGATCTCTTGTTGATTATAACCACTTTTATGGGTGCTACCCTCCGATTAAACAACAGGTTAAAGGAATTTTACAAAGAGAAAAAGAATCGGATTTGGATGGGTGCACTCCGTCCCTTTAAACTTTGTCTGGAACTTTGTCTAGAACTTTGGGGGTCATTCCAAGTTGTTTGCTAGCTGCTTTTGTTCGCTGCGCAGCGATCAGGCAAAGAAACGGCACTTCTGCGCATGCGTATGCACCACAATGCGCACGCGCGTCGTACTATTACAACGAACTATGTAGTTTCACACAAGGTCTAGCGAAGCTTTTCAGTTGCACTGCTGGCCGCAGAGTGATTGACAGGAAGAGGGCATTACTGGGTGTCAACTGACCATTTTCAGGGAGTGTTTGAAAAAACGCAGGCGTGCCAAGAAAAACACAGGCGTGGCTGGGCGAACGCAGGGTGTGTTCGTGACGTCAAAACAGGAACTGAATAGAAGTGATCACAAGCGCTGAGTTGGTCTGAAGCTACTCTGAAACTGCACAAATATATTTTGTAGCCGCTCTGCGATCCTTTCGTTCGCACTCCTGCTAAGCTAAAATACACTCCCAGAGGGCGGCGGCATAGCGTTTACACGGCTGCTAAAAGCAGCTAGCGAGTGAACAACTCAGAATGACCACCTTTGTCTCCAACGATATGCCTTGCTGTTGGAAAGTTAAATCTCCATTACAAGCACTCTGTGGGATATGGATACAAATGTATCAATTTTAAGAGATACTTAAGTTTACGAAAGCAAATGATCAGGTTACGTATATGCGCAGTGGCGGATTTAGGGGGGGGGCACCAAGGCACGTGCCCCCCCTGTCATTTTTAATTGATTTTTTGTATTGATTTTCGCGCCGCTGCGCGCACCCGGCACCCGACATGTCCCCCTCCTTCCCTGTCACCTGCTGCTGCTGCTGCTGCTGCTCATGTGTTCCTCCTCCTGATTGGCTCCCTGGAGAAATGTGACATGTAGTCAGTTCAGAGGAGCCGAGCAGGAGGAGGAACTTCACAGATCTAGGCCGCCGCCGCTGATGGAGAACGCACCGCCACTGCTGAGTGTCAGCATCCAGGAACACCAGGAACAGTGCACGGCGGTGTGCACCTGTGTGACCAGCAGCCCGCTGCCCACCCGTACACAGCAGCGCAAGGGTCCGTCCGGGACAGAAGCCGCCATGCTTTCTGCCGGTGAGCGGTCTTTTGTTGGGGGGGGGGAGTGTGGGGGTGACCTGGGGAGAATGCTGCTGCAGTGGTGAGCGGTCTTTTGCTGGGGGGGGCGACCTGGGGAGAGAGAATGGTGCTGCTGGGGAGGGAGACTGGTGCTGCTGTGAGCAGTCATTTGCTGGGGAGGGGAGGGGAGGGGGGGGGGGGGGGCGACTGGTGCTGCTGGGGAGGGAAGCTGGTGCTGCTGGGGAGGGAGACTGGTGCTGCTGTGAGTGGTCTTTTGCTGGGGGGGGAGAGTGGGGGTGACCTGGGGAGAGATGTCTTCAGCGTGACTTGTCCCGGAATTGACGTCAGACACCAGGGCCGTAACTAGGTGTGTGCCGATGGTGCCTTGCCTACAGCGCAAATGCACTGAAGGCGAACCATCAGCAGCACATCCCCCATATGCCCGTTGTCGGCAGTAAGTCAGTAGTGAAAGTTCCGCCGCTGGTCTCCCTCCTCTGCAAGCAGTGGGAGCGCTGCTATATTTACAATCAGGCAGCACACACCTTCTGCGTGTCCCGGCGCCGCCATCCCTGAGTACTGCCAGCGCCGTCATGAAGTCCCGCCGCCGCTGTCCCTGACTCCCGCTGCCGCCATCTGACAGTAGTTATTAAGTACACTCCGTGTAAGAGTCCCGCTGGCGGCGCCGGATGTCTCCTCTGTGAAGGAGCGCGGAGTGTAGGCGCAGCTTGCAGGTCCCAGACCGGAGGAGAGTGACTGAGCCGTCCGGATGGTGGATCCTGCTGCGGAGGAGAGTGACTGAGCTGTCCGGATGGTGGATCCTGCTGCGGAGGAGAGTGACTGAGCTGTCCGGATGGTGGATCCTGCTGCGGAGGAGAGTGACTGAGCCGTCCGGATGGTGGATCGTGCTGCGGAGGAGAGTGACTGAGCCGTCCGGATGGTGGATCGTGCTATCCTCCCCAGGCGAGTAACACACACGCGTGTAAAAAGGGGGACGCTGTCTGCTGTAATGTGTGAAAAGGGGGACACTGTCTGCCGTAATGTGCAATAAGGGGACGCTGTCTGCCGTAATGTGTGAAAAGGGGGACTGGCTGCCGTAATGTGTAAAAAGGGGAACGTTGTCTGCCGTAATGTGTATAAAGGGGGACTGTCTGCCATAATGTGTAAAAGGATCTCTACCTGGTGTAGTGGTGCTACTGTGCAGCGTAATTTGAATAATGGAGACTACTGTGCACCGTAATATGAATTGGTATTATTTTGTGGCCACGCCCCTTCCCCATGAAGCCATGCCCCTATATATTTTTCGCGCGCCTACGGCGCGCACTGCCTCTGTCTCGCATCATGGCACCAACGCCATTTCTTGCACACAGCGCTAAAATGCCTAGTTACGGCATTGTCAGACACCCGCCCCTGCAAACGCCTGGACACGCCTGCGTTGGACTCACCACTCACCGAAAACGGTGAGTTGCCACCCCAGAACGCCTTCCTGCTGTCAATCTTCATGCGATCGCTTTCTTCGGTGTTCTTGTCAACGCCTGCGCATTGCGTCCGCTGCGTATGCGCAGTTCTGACCCGTTCGCACAGCTACGAAAACCAGCAGCGTACGAACGGGTCGGAATGACCCCCATAAGGTATAAGAACGAACTGTGGACCTGTACCCCCTCCAGCAGTGCATTTCGACCATACACACACTCAATACTCACATTGAGCACTTGACCACACCCCCTCACACAATTGGTCACACCCACTGAAACATGGCCATGCCCACTCCACTACTAACTCCACCCCTCCTTGACACACAACCACTTATGGTGCCCCCCCTGTAATTTTTTTCTGGATCCGCCCCTGTATATGCGTGTTAATACCACGATTTAAGGTCCTGCAATGCTTTCTTTACAGGTTTAAAGGCTATACTGCACTGGCTGTCTATATAAATAACTGACAGCTCTTTAATGGGTTGATATTAATAAGATGTCATTTTTAGATGATTAGTGCTTTTATTAGCCTACTATACAAACAGATTTCATTCAAACAGAATCCCCTCTATGTGCGCTTATTATATTATTCTTGCGCACACAGATTTATAACTGTACAGTATTGCCACACGTTTATGCATGTAAGACTTTGTATCTTTCTAATAGGCTTTCTGTATATGCCGTTCTCATAAGGGTGGGCGTCCCCACTCGCACGAGAGTAACTAGAGCTGTGATAACTCTTGTCATTTTCCGTGATGAATGCCCCCGCCGTCGTCACCTACAGTGACTGTAATGACGCTGTAAACATGCACAAAGTTACATCAAGCCTGTGATGGTTTAAGGGATGTATTCATAATAATTAGATCCTAGAACAGGTGACTATAGCCCTGACGAAGCTTTAGGAAAGCGAAATGCGCATAGGGTCGTATTGTACCTATTCTAGGATCTAATTATTATGAATACATCCCTTAAACCATCACAGGCTTGATGTAACTTTGTGCATGTTTTTTAAACTAAGTATCTCTTAAAATTGATACAATTGTAGCCATATCCCACAGAGTACTTGTAAAGGAGATTTAACTCTCCAATAGCAAGGCATATCGTTAGATACAAAGTTCCACACATAAGCTGTATGAGCGGGTGGTATTCATGTGACCGCCGGTCAGCTGACCGACAGTCACATGACCTCCTCCACCAGCCCGACGGGGCATGCCGACCAACAGGGACTATTTCCACTCGTGGGTGTCCACGACACCCATAGAGTGGGAATAGAACCACTCTACCACCGAGCCCGCAGCGTGGCGAGCGCAGCAAGCCCGCAAGGGGCTTGCTGCACTCGCCCCTCCCCGCCGGGATCCCTGCGTCGGTATGCTGCCGGGATCCCGGCGTCGGTAAGCTGACCGGCGGTCAGGAGACCGCCGGTCAGCCGTACTACACCCGTATGAGCAACTGTGGATACAAAAGTATCAACTAGTAGGGTAACATCCTGCATGTAAATAATTGGCTCTCAGCTTCTAAGTACAAATGACAAGAGCCACAAGTATCATTAGGCGGATGTGAAAAATAAACAAATAAATTAATAATATCCACAAGAAAGAACAGAAGACAAGTTACATATTTTTAATACTTTATTCACTAACACATATATATTCTATATCACACAATTTCTGTCACGTTTTTCTCTTATTTATTCTCTTTAATACTTCGCTTTGCTCAGCCTAGCAATAGGCTGAACAGTCATAAACACACAAGCCCCACAGGTTATCAGAAAAGGGTGGTATGTCAATAACTAAATTTTAAAATAAACTTAATAAACTGTATTTTAAACAATAAAATTTAAAGGGACATCCATCCAAATCCGATTATTTTTCTCTTTGTAAAATTCCTTTAAAAGTGTAGGAGAAAATGGAGAAATCTGCCTGTACCCCAAAAATAGCCAAACTAAGATAGGAAGTTTATTAGTGGTCATACTATAAAGATTTTGGGTACTTAAATTGGGCCAAATGGCTGTTATATGCTTTTTGTTTTTAAGGTAGAAAAATTATACAAAGCAAGTTTTATCCAGCAAAATAAGTGCATAAATTATATTGGAGGTACATAAAAATGGGTATAAGTATATATCTGGATCATTTTAAGCCACTGTCAAAAAAACACTTTAAAAAAAGAGAGATTACTTCCACCTGCAAGCAATTGCCGTCACCTTTAGACCCCCAAAATAGCATGTTTATTGGCCAATTATAAACTTCTAAGTGCCTAATTAGCCATTCAGGGGGGTGGGGTGGTTTACCAGGGGTTCTGAATCAAGGGGGTCACTCCGAGTTGATCGCAGCCAGCATCTTTTTGCTGCTTCTGCGATCAACTAGTCCACGCCTATGGTGGAGTGTATTTTAGCTTAGCAGGGCTGCGATCGCTTGTGCATCCCTGCTAAGCTAAAAAAATTTCACACAAAACAAGACTAGCCCTGGACATACTTACCCTGTGCGACGGATCCAGCGATGATGGGCCCGGCTTTGACGTCACTCCTCCGCCCTCCGTTGTCCTGGACAAGCCTGCGTTTTACTCACCACTCCCCGAAAACAGCTCCAAACGGTCCGGATCCGCCCTGGAACGCCTTCTTCCTGTCAATCTTCCGTCGGTAGCCGCAATGTAACCCGGCGACCCCTGACGCCGGGCAACGTCACGCACATGCACTGCAGGCCCCCGCGCATGCGCATTCCGCACCCATTCGCACCACAGCGAAAAACCGCTGCGTGCAAACGGGTCAGAATGACCCCCCAAATCCTGACATTTTTACCTAAAAATAAGGATTTTCCCCAAGCTTAACGCCTGCTCAGATGTGGCAAAGTGAAATTTGCTGTAAATCCTATGGAGAATTATCGCCGGTAATTTATCGCGGACAATTGAATAGGGGCTTATTGTGGGTAACGATAAAAAATAATTTACCACGAAAATGGGCTACTGTGGCTAATTGAATTACCCCTATGTCTCATATGAACATGGATAAAGCTATTTTAGATTATTTAAAGGACCAAACATTCCATAGATACAGATGTGCTTGAATAGGATTAGCTGCATTCTCACTAAAGTTTCCTTAAACGTACAATGCTATTATCATAACAATGCAGTTATAAATGCCGCCTTACAATTTATAGACAAGAAGGATGAGCAGATTGGTTGGAAAAACAACTTATCTTTGTTGTACTGTTTTTTTTCCTAAAGAATTTGCTTACTGTATCTAGAAGAAAATGATACTATTGAATTGTTCTATCAAGTGTTACTACATATATTGGACTTAGTTCACTGTTCTCCGTTGCATATTTCATAAATATGGAGAGGCGTCAACATGATGTTCACATATAGTACATGACAGCATCAAGACATGCAGATCATTTTATAACCACAGCTGTCAATCTCCACTTGGCTGTAAATTAGAATTTTTCTACAGTACAGTAGTTTGTAGTGAAAACAGCTATAACCTTCATAGCAGTAGCAACAGCGCCACCTTCTGGGCAATCTGCATACATTCCATAGTCTCTACAAAAGAAGCACTATTGGTAAAAACAGTAGTGCTAATAGTGCACACATATACAGTGGCAAGAAAAAATATGTGAACCCTTTGGAATTACTTGGATTTCTCCATAAATTGATCATAAAATACGATCTGATCTTCATCTAAAGGTGGGTACACACTTGACGATACGCTCCTTGACCTATATGGTCTATTGTTTTCCCTTGACTCCTGGGAAGCCGCTATAGTGTGTACACACTGGACGAAATCGTTAACGATATCGTTCAGTGAAGTCACGCCGTGGCCGGCCCGTACAGGCAGTTTTGGACGATATGTCAAAATTGAGCTGCATGAACAGGCAACAGAAGGGGACGATAACGACCCGCGGGAGAGCGCATCGTCCACCGATTGTAACGTACACACTGGGCGATATTTTAAATTATATCGGTCAGAAGGGTGAAATGAGCAATATTGTCCAAAATATCGCCCAGTGTGTACTCACCTTAAGTCAAAAGTATAGATAAACTATCAACACACAAATTATTATAAGTTTTGATGTCTTTATTAAATACAGAGTGTAAACATGAACAGTGCAGGATGGCTGTAATAGCTGCTTGACCCTCCTTTGTATGCAATAACTTCAACCACATGTTTCCTGTACTCTAGCTGTTGATCTTCTACACCGGTCAGTAGTAATTTTTGACCATTTCTCCCTACAAAACTGTTTCAGCTCAGCAGCATTCTTGGGATGTCTGGTGTGAACTAGAAAGGTGCGATATGGTTCTTTAAAAATCCGAACGAATCTTAATTTTGCGAATTCAAACCGAGTCCCAGGGCCAAATGTAATAGAGTGAGAGTTTCAGAAAGTGAGAGATTTGGTAAGGTTTTTCAGTTTTTTTTTTAAAGTGACAATCGTTTACACTGCAAAACCAGGGTGATCTTGCTGTGTAAATGATTGCCACTTTAAAAAAAACTGCAAAACTTTACCAAATCTCTCACTCTATTACATTTGGCCCACAATTCGGATCTACTTGCAGGTTGAAATTCAGATGTTTAATCCGTATTTCAAGTTTTTGATTGCAAAAATTACATGATTTTAGCTGGTTTTATCCATTTTCAAGAAATCCAAAACCCAAGATTCGAATCTAAAATCTGAACTCCGAACCACAACACTTGAGGTTGATTTTGCAAAATCAAAACCAAAACACGATGATGAAAGAACCAGAACCAAAACCAAAACACGGACTCCGCCCAAATCTTTAGTGTGAACCACTTTCTTCAGGACGTGCTACAGCGTTTCAGTTGGGTTGAGGTCATGACTCTCCCTGGGCATCTCCCGAACCTCTTTGGGGGCACAGCCAATGAGGAGCAAGATTTTTGCCTGTCGCGCCCATTTATCAATTACCACTGCCGGTTCTCATGCTATCCAAATCAAAAACCCAGACACGTACCCCCAAAAAATGTAGTTATGAAATATATTGGCTAACAGTATTATAATAATAATATATAATATATATATAATATAATAAAAATAACAGATAATATTGGATAACAGTATAGAATTAAAAATGGTTGATTTGTACATTTTGTTTTAAATAAAAAATGATGAAAAGTTTACTTTTTTTTTGTTTAAATAAATTCGAAAAAAATGAAAAAGTTGATTTTGGTGTGGCCGACACTCTGGAGTACATGCTTCGGGAAGTACAATGCAGGGAGGGGAACTTAGTTATTCCACCAGCACATTTTGGCTGATTTTGGTGTGTGCAGGGGGGACTAATTATCAGTCCCCCCTGACACATGCTTTGCTGCGCTCTGCGTGTGTATGTGAGGAGGGGGGGGGGGGGGAGGGTTACGGCTATGGGGGTGGGAACTCCAGGGGAGGGGAGATCAATATACTTGGGGATAGGGGAGATGTAATATAAAAGAAAAAGATGCTGGAGGGGGGTAAAATAAAAAAACATGAGTCAGTGGGTGGTGGTGGTGGTGGGGGGGGGTAGTGGTTTGCCAAAAGAAGGGGCTTTTGTCGTTGTGGGGGTCATAATACATGTGTTTTATTTATTTTTGCTACTAAGGGGGTGTGGTTATTAGATTTTTAAGGCCACTGGTTATCTATTGCCAGTGGAGGCATGGGAAGTTATTTTATAATGGAGGCCTATGGACATGACAGGGTGGAGGGGGTGGGGTTGGGGGAGGGATGGGGGGGAGGTATTAGGGTGCAAAACACACCCAAGAAAAAATATTGTTGTTAAGTAAAATATTTGAATATATATTATTAAAAATACTTTTTAAACTTTAATAAAAGCAATTTTTTTTTTAACGACAATTTCTGTGCAGTTTTGTGGGGGGAAAAATCATGAAAGTGGTTCAAATAATAATTTTTCCTAACTTTGCACCTGTTCTGAAGCTGCGAGATAATTACAGAAATTACTGACATCACTGCAGATAAAATTCTCGCATTTAATTTAATATCAAAAACACAACGGCTGCCCGAAGTTATGCGCGCTGCAGGAGAAAATATTAATGCTTCCAAGTGAATATGCCCTTTTATGCGTTCTGTGTTGTTCTTGCAGATATCTTTGCATGTTTCCTGTGAATGGCAAAGAAATTTATGACTGACTTTTGTGACTTTTATAATGAGACAACTCCTACCAACACCTCCTATCTGATCGTACTAGATAACATTTTCTGACCAATGTAAGCGATCGTACTAGTTCACATTTTTACTGTCACCGGAATCCCGACACAGCTCGGAATGCTGACGCCGGTATCCCAACATTGATTGAAATTCTGGCACAGGGATACCGACCGCCAGAATCCTGAATGAGGACTGCCGGGACGTCGCCCTCGTAAGCCGCATGGAGGGGCGGGGTGTAGGGGAGGTAGAATTAGGTTGCGGGTGGAGGGTTAGGTTGCAGATGGGATAGGTTAGGGTTAGGCTGTGGAGAGGGGGGATTAGGGATTGGCACCACCGTGGAGGGTTAGGGATAGGCTGCAGGGGAGAGAAGGTTAGGTTTAGGCTGCAGGTAGGAGAGGTTAGGCACCACTGGGGAGGGTTAGGCTGTTGGGGGGGATAGGTTAGGGTCCGGCTGCAAGAAAGGCAGGTTAGGGTTAGGGGGTCAAGGGATTAGGTTACTTAACTCAGTAGTAGCTGTCGGTATTTTGATAGCCAGCATCCCAAATGCTGGGATCCGGCATCCAATCCGTATAGGCTGTAGGTAGATTCAGACCAGAAAATAGAAAAAAAAGTTTATCTATTTGTGTCTTTTTGGTGATTATCTGGGTTTTTGTACTCTTCCAATGGACTTCTCATTACAGCAGTTTATATAAAGATAATAATCAACAATAGTATTGTGGCATACTGGAATGTTAGGAAACAAGAGATACTGTATTGGAAAGTTCCAAAAGCCATTTGATTCTTATCAGTGAGTGGGGGAGTTTATGGCCTCAAAACCAGTTCTGGCAGACCCTGCCACATGTACGGGGTTAGGACAGGTAGTGTAGGGGTTTTTTAGGACAAGGAACAAAGGACAGGGTAGAGTTCAGTGCGAGCTGAGGATTGGGATGGAGGGCACAGGCTCATGTCCAGGAGAAATGCAGTCTGGGGACTGTGGAAAAAGCATGGTACTCCCCACAGTCCCTGGCATTATGGAACAGCATGTAGGTGCTGCTAGGAAGAGCAAGAGATATCCAGATTTGCAAGTGTGAGAGCAGCAACAGCATGAGCAATCATTGGAAGAAACAAAGGGGATCCCCACCTTCAGGGGTACCCAAGAAGGACAGGAGGTGTGAGTCTTCGGGAGAGGACTATCTGGGTGAGTGGTCTAAAACCACATGTGGTGGAAGGCCCCCAGTGACGTGTCCATGAGATATCCCATTTAGATAGAGCCCTCAGCGAATAGGGGAGAGCATACAGAAATGAATTTCAGTTTGCGGACGCCGCACTACTGATTCCCAGAGACTGCGCTGGTATGTACCGTAATTCTGTCCCATCATTGTTAATGCTGTTATTGCCAGTGAAGCGAATGGAAGGAAATGCTAACCTGATGTAACCTATATGAACATTGTACTGGAGAGGAGAACAATAAATTAAATGTTATTGTCATGATAACCCTGTCTGAACTGTGAATAAACTGCTTGCTTATGTGATGAGACGGCCTGGTGTACAATGCTTTAAAAATCACTCACAGCCCCTGGCGCTGTCAGGCTATCACAGTATAATATAATATATACAATTTATTTCACATGAGACATAACCATAATAATATATGCATAAATTAGTATACAACTATTAACATTAAAACAGCTAACCTGATAAAGAAAAAACTCAGGACCATGTTCAAACAGGTTTTGAATGGTTGTCATATGTCATATGTTCCAACGCGTTCCAATATGCACATACTTCATCAGTGGAATTTTCCTTTATTTGAAGTTTAAAAGACTCTGTTGGGTCCTCCATAAAACAGTGAAATATTAATACCAAAAATTGTGAAAGTGTGAAAAGAAAAAAAATGGGATTAAAATCTAAATAGCCAGTATAACAATGTATTATCTCTACTAATAATCCTAATACACAACTACATTAGATAAAACTAGTTAAACTTCAGAGTGTATGTCTATCTGACACAGAGAATTAGAGGACATAAGTAAGGGATAGGGTTATATGGGGGTAATTGAAGTATGCTATGATAATATGTTACCCTTATAAACAATATCTGTCTTCTTTGTAATTACATTACTTAAATGCTTACCATACAGTGCATGAAGAGTAATATGTTTTTGCTATTGCTACCAGCAGTTAATTAAATTCTAACACATCCCTCTGTGCAGAATGGTCTGTAATTCAGTTATATAATAAAACTGTTCTGGAAGGTTTATAGCTGATACAACTATAATAATATTACACAAAAATGAACATACATTCTTATGTAGTGTACTGTTTATTAATGCATCCGGTTGTCAAAGCATGCTGTCTTAGAGCTATTTATGACTATGCTGTTATAGTGCTAATTATAATGGTACACCCCACTTAGGAACTGTGGGGGATATTTATCAAAGCTTGGATGGAGATAAAGTGGAGACAGATAGTACCAACCAATCAGCTCCTGTCATTTTTCAAAAACAGCCTGAAACGTGGCAGTTAGGTGCTGATTGGCTGGTGCTTTTTCTCTCCATTTTATCTCTCTCCAAGCTAGATAAATCTCCCCATGTGTCACAGTAGGAAATGTTACGTGGGGCACATTAAAACGTTGACTGTTATTGACACAATAATATGATGTAACTATGATATTCAGTTCTACAGTGTTCTCATGTCCCTCCGTACAGAGTAGTCTATGACACTATCATACCATAATAATGTTATCACAGAGAGTTGTCAATATTAACAATTGAGTACAAGTTGTGTCATAGTCAATGTTTATGTAAGTGATATCTGTTTCGCAAGGCAAACTGCCAATGTACTTTCTTCCTGTAGTACATATGAGCGTTCAATATCAGTGTATGCCAAAATCTACACAAATGCTATAAATAATATAGACTTAGAACAGACACAGTGATCCTTATGAGTCAGTTATTGCCAGATGTACTTTACTATTTGTAGTACATGAAAGTGTTCCATATAGCCGTATCCCAGAACCAACATACAATAGGCATTATAAGTATAGGCTTATATTTAATACTGTAGTCCTGCATCCTTAGGGTAGATTTACTAAAAGTTGATTTGGGTCGATGTTTATTGATAATATATATATTTTTTTGTCAATATTTGGCCAATTTTTTATCGATTTTGTGTGTCAGGGTCTAAATTACACATTTACTAACAGATGATTTTTGATTTTTTTTTAAAAAAAGATGTCAAAAATCATCTTTTAGTAAATGTGTGATTTAGACCCCAAGACACAAAATCGATCAAAAATTGGCCAAACCGGCTAAAAATTGATCAACATCAACACAAATCGAATTTTCGTAAATATACCCCATAGTAAGTGCTCAGGGACATATACTAAAAATTTGGCACCTGCTGCAGCCCCCCGCATATACATCCTGGGGAGGCTCAATATTTGCAAGTACCCTTTTCGTGTATGTGTTGTGCATGACAGCATAACGTGGACCCATTTGGAGTGATCCTTAGTGTTTAGTACTGCAAATATACATGAATATGATGTCATTCAGGTATATCCTTGAGTGAGAGTCATACTTGCCTACCCTCCCGGAATGGCCGGGAGGCTCCCGAAAAACAGGTGACCCTCCCGGCCCCCCGGAAGAGCAGGCAAGTCTCCCGATTTACGGGGGTCACCCCCTGCCCGCCGCCCACTTAACGAGTAAAGTGGGCGGTCCGGGCAGGTGATGACGCGATTCTTGTTGAATCGCGTAATCGTAACCACGCCCCCTGCTGTATAATGTCGGTAATCGCGGCATTACACAGCGGGGGGCGTGGCTTAAATGATGCTACCGGAAGCCACGCCCCGTTCCACCTCTGGCCCGCCCCCGTTCTGCCTCTGGTCCGCCCCCGTTCTGCCTCTGGCCCGCCCCCTGTCACGTCACCTGAGGCCCCGCCCCCCCCCTGCTGAGCCGACGGGCTGCTCTCTCCCGGAGAGAGCAGCCCAGAAGTCGGCAACCATGCCTTGAGTGGCATCAAGGGCCTAATTCAGATGTGACAGGAGGCGCTATCACTGCTGCTTACATGTGTTAATGCAGCAGGAGGCGTCTGATATAAGTGAACGCCTCCTGCTTGCATTAGTGATCTTTGCTGTGTATTCTGACTGAGATCTTGGCCTCGTCACTCCCCCAGGAAACAGCGGACGTCTACGCACCCGCAGACCTGTACTACACATGCACAGTACTTGTCTGGTGCAAGCGCAAAGTATGAAACGTCAGTATTTTGTGACATGTACAGCAGAACCAACGGGACCTGAATCATGCTACACATGCACAGCACTTGTCTGGCGCAAGTGCAAAGTATGAAACGTGAGTACTTTGCAGCATGTGCAGCAGATCCAACGAGACCTGAAGCAGGGCCACGGTTGCTCTCTTCGTCCAACAACTAATTACATTCACTTCGGGGTATTCACAACACGTATAATACTGATATAGGGGGTCATTCCGAGTTGATCGCTCGCTAGCAGTTTTTAGCAGCCGTGCAAATGCTATGCCGCCTCCCACTGGGAGTGTATTTTAGCTTAGCAGAAGTGCGAATGAAAGGATCGCAGCGCGGCGGCAAAGTGTTATTGTGCAGTTTTAGGGTAGCTCAATACCTACTCAGCGCTTGCGATCACTTCAGACTGTTCAGTTCCTGTTTTGACGTCACAAACACGCCCTGCGTTCGCCCAGCCACGCCTGCGTTTTTCCTGGCACGCCTGCGTTTTTCCGAACACTCCCTGAAAACGGTCAGGTGACACCCAGAAACGCCCTCTTCCTGTCAATCACTCTGCGGCCAGCAGTGCGCCTGAAAAGCTTTGCTAGACCTTGTGTGAAACGACATCGTTCGTTGCAATAGTACGATGCGCGTGCGCATTGCGCCGCATACGCATGCGCAGAAGTGACCTATTTTTGCCTAATCGCTGCACAGCGAACGAATGCAGCTAGCGATCAACTCGGAATGACCCCCCCTAGTCTCTTCCATTTTCAGAGGATATAATTAGGATTTCCAAATAATAATGCATTTATAAATTATCTGCCAATTCGTTGATCATTATAATTAGCTGCAAAGCTGCTGTGTATTCCATTCAACGGACATATAAACATCTGACAACTGAAATAACGTGATATTCCAAAAACTGATAGTGTCAGTGCTATTCTTAGCTGACGTTAGTCAGAGAATGATTCTCGTCTGTTCTCAAGAACCCTGGAGTATTGAGCAATACATCTACTATGACCTTTTAGCAGATGTCTCTAAGGAGGTTATTCAGATATGTCTCTCTGGTTATTGTCTCTATGCCATAAGAAGATTAAAGACAACTATATACAAATTATCAAATGATCCCAATTAGTTTATTTCCAACAACCCACATGGCACTATTTTCATTAAAAATTCCCTAGACTGTTGTGCCTGGGCAATCACCTATTGGTGGGAGGGGTAGGAATGGGCACCTAACAAGCCACAAGGGTCTCTGGAAAGGGGCCCCCAATGTTGTGCTAGTTTTGAAGATGAGTTGAAGGCTGCGGTCAATGCTCCCGTCTGTAAACTTCACATCTGTGCAATTGGAAAGATTATAGGGTGGAGGCCACGCCAAGATTATAGGGTGGAGGCCACGCCAAGATTATAGGGTGGAGGCCACGCCAAGATTATAGGGTGGAGGCCACGCCAAGATTATAGGGTGGAGGCCACGCCAAGATTATAGGGTGGAGGCCACGCCAAGATTATAGGGTGGAGGCCACGCCAAGATTATAGGGTGGAGGCCACGCCAACTGCCCGGCCTGTTTCAAACTATAAGATCTATCTGCGAATTTATGCAAATGGAGCTACAAACTCCTTTCCTTGTGTGCGTCCGTGTATACAAGAACTAAGGGGGACATGCAGTAAGCAGTGATAAAAGTGGAGAAGTGAGCCAGTGGAGATGTTGCCCATGGCAACCAATCAGCTGCTCCGTATATTTTTAAAGTATGCAAATTCTAAATATTCCGTCAATGCTGATTGGTTGCCATCAGCAACTTCTCCACTGGCTCACTTCTCCACTTTTATCACTGCTTAGTACATGTTCCCCTTAGGCCCAGATGTATCAAGCCTTGGCGATTGATAAGTTGCACGGTGATAAAGAACCAACCAACCAGCTAATTACTTCATGTCACAGGCTGTGTTCAAAAAATGACAGTTAGTAGCTGATTGGTTGGTACCTTATCACCGTACAATTTAACACTCTCCAAGGCTTGATAAATCTGGGCCTAAGACAGCCACTTTTAGCACCGGTGCACACTGTGATACCGATTGGTACATCCTTCATCAGTCACAGCATTGAAACTTGCACATTCAAAAAATGAATCCAAGAGACTTTACCATTATGCTGATTGGGTATACTATAAACCATAGCATGTACTGCATTCTGATCAAGGCATTTAATATTAAGTACTGTATAAACTGTGAAATAGTGTTTTCTAACGTACTCCCTAAAATGTTCCCATGCAAGAGATTTAGCTACAGTCTAGTAATTAGTTGCTACTTATCATTGCAATTAATTACTGTGCATTTGCATATCTGATGTGAGCGCTTTAAAGAATGAACATATGGAGTTTTGAAAGCTCAGTGTTTCATTTGCAAATAACTTTTATACTGGAACATTGCTGGAAACAGCTTGATGTAAACAGGTAAATGTTTTCTTCATGCAAAGTAAGCACAATATTTTCTCTAAACAAGTGTAATAAGCTCACAGCCACCAAACAAAGCCTGCTGCCCACATACATTCAGTAGGACTGTGACTTAATCTGTTTATATGGAAATTAATTTTGAAACTTAATTGATTGTTACGTATAGTATAAGCGTAACTCCCAAGCATCCCTGCAAGCGGGAATGGTTCGGGGTCTCGGTGCTTAGGATGCCGGCGGACAGAATACCGTCAATGGCATCCCGATGTGCAGGATCCCGACACCTGTTAGGTAAGTATTCTAACCCTAACCCCCCTAACACTCCCTTCCCACAGCCTGACCTTTACCCTCCCCTACCTCTGCTTCCTAACCCTCCCCGCTGGTGCCGAACCCTAACCCTCCCTTCCCACAGACTAACCCTAATCCACCTACCACCGCAGCCTAAGCATAACCCCCCATCAGGATTATTTTTTTTCCCTATGGTCGCCAATGTCTCGGCGTGCAGGTTGCAAAACTGGGGTTTAAGGTCGTCTTTTCCTGCAATGCCACGCCCCCCCTCTGTCTGCTGTGTGTCCATGCATTTGCAGGGAGGGTTCCTCACGTCAGTTCCGGTCCTGGACAGGCTGATGTGATCGCAGCGGCTGAGTAAGTCCTGGGCTACTCAGAGACTGCACAAAATCTGTTTGTACCGCTCGGCTGCACATGCGATCGCACACTTGCACAGCTAATATACACTCCCCTGTGGGCGGCGACTATGTGTACGCAGGTCTGCAAAAAAACCCTAGCGAGCGATCAGGTTTGAATTAGGCCCTTTGTCCTCTACTGGGAACTCTGGAATGGCAAAGATGCCGTTGAAGGATCACCCCTGTGTGCTCACCAGAAGGAATTGTAATGGGAACAAACAGGACCGGGGGTGGGGGGGATGGGGTGTTTTCATGGCATTAGCCAAATTGATTAAATCTATTTTGTACCCTCATATTGGGGGTAATTCAGACCTGATCGCTCGCTAGTGTTTTTTAGCAGTCCTGCGTTCGCATAGTCGCCGCCCACCAGGGATGTATTTTAGCAGTGCAAGTGTGCGATCGGATGTGCAGCCGAGCGGTACAAAAAAACCCTTTGTGCAGTTTCTCAGTTGCCCAGAACTTACTCAGCCGCTGCAATCACTTCAGCCTGTCTGGGGCCGAAATTGACGTCAGACACCCGCCCTGCAAACGCTTGGACACGCCTGCGTTTTTCCAACCACTCCCTGAAAACGGTCAGTTGCCACCCACAAACGCCTTCTTCCTGTCAATCTCCTTGCAATCGCCCGTGCAAAAGGATTCTTCGTAAAACCCATCGCACAGCAACATATGCATGCGCAGTTCTGACCTGATCGCAGCGCTGCAAAAAAAACGCTAGCGAGCAATCAGGTTTGAATTACCCCCCATTGTTCGCTAACTAAGATAGGAAAAATCCTGACAAACACAAAAGTAACCTGTCATAAAATCAGTTACAACCAATTTCTTATGAGATAATAAATAACCCTCATGATTTACTTAAGTCAATACGACTAAACAGAGCAGTACTTTAGAAGACAAAACTGTTTTAATTAAAAAGCAGTTATACTGAAGGGGTAGGAGGCTTTTCTTTTCTCCTCAGGCACACTTCTGCTATGGAGAGGATCCATAAATCGAGGTGGAACATTGAGGTGGATGGATAGAAATCTATGGTACTTTGCAATCACCAGCCCTGTGAGTTGCTGTGACAATACCCTATCCTAATGGCGGGCAACAAGATATTTTGGGGTTCCACAAATGGCCCTTGGCCCGTCAAAGGGACCGTAGATAACTTTGGTGGAGAAGTGACAGAACAAATTCTGAAATCAGAGCACCATAATGACATGTTCACACAGCCCACAGAGTTGATTTCCTCAGGTTTCAATCTGGTAAGAAGATAGAATTGATTGCAAATGGTCTGTAATTGCTGCCACATTCTGTGCATGGAACTAAGGGCCTATACATCAGACCTGATCGCTGCTGTGCAAATTCACAAGGTGGACGATTATTGATCGACTGCACATGCGTACGGATTGTAATGCGCAGGCGCGAGGCCAAACTGTGAAATAATTAAGCGTCTTTTTTATCACTAGGTGAGCGAAGGTTGATTGACAGGAAGTGGACGTCTGGGGGTGGTAACTGTCCGTTTTCTGGGAGTGTCAGGAAAAACGCAGGCGTTCTCAAGCGTTTTCAGGGTGGATGTGTGACGTCAGCTCCGGCCCTATCAGCCTGTTTCTTTCGCACTGTAGGAGTAAGTCCTGGGCTACTCACAGACTGGAAGAATAATTCGATGGTGAAAGAGATGCGAACGGATTTGCAGCTGACTGGCGCCTGCAAAGCTATTTGCAGGGGGGGATTTGCACTCTGTCTGGGTGGCGACTATCCAATCGCAAACCTCTACAAATTCACAGAGGAGCGATCAGGTCTGAATTAAGCCCTAAATGCGTATGTTCACCCGTATGCTGATATGTAGACATCTCTCCAACTCGCAATTCTGTTGCCGTGCCCTCTCTGATCTTAGTTTATGTGAGAAAATCCAATAACAGCCCATCTACACCCCTTCATTCATAAGTGGAGAGTGAGTGAGATGTGGGTGACACCCAACATGTATACGTGTGGTTCTGTAGCATACACAATGTGCAAACATGCAAGAATCCACCCACAAGCTGACTCATTAATTATCAGCTCTTGTGCTGCTCACAAAATCATATTCCCACAAATATGAAACATGTCATATTAAGGCAGTGGGGAAAAAAGTTCAGCAGACCCCTCACACCAAGGGAACGGCTGTTTAGAATGTCTACGAGACATAACTAAGAAAGTGGGGGCTAGCCTTCCTGCGAATTCCCGGGAGCCCTCTAGAGAAGTCGCATGAAGCGTGTGTGGTCATGTCATGTTGGGGTGCGGTTATGCCTCTTTAGCAGGGCTGTAGACAGCTGGGATGGGCCAGGGTACTTTTTTTGGCAAGTGTGACATAATCGCGGGAGGTGTGGCCATGCTTCCTAGGAAAAAAGTATTTTCAGCCCGAGATAAACAGGGGGGGAGCTGTGAGCCCCCCAGCCGGTAGCAAATCTGGGGGGTGGGCACGACCATTGTTGTCTCTCCCCTCCCCTATGCACACAGGTAGAGGAGACTGCTGCTGCAGAGGGGAGTGGAGCGGCGGTGGTGGACCCGGGCCCCTACCAGCCCCTCCAACATGCCGGGCCTGGGTAATTCGTACCCCCTCTGAGTAATCCTGCTCTCAAGCAGGCCCAGGTCTCCGCAACCATGCCCCTCATTTTACAGTGTTATGTAATATATAAGTGCTTTATAAATAATAAAGATGATAATTGTAATCGGTATGTAATAACTTGCTGTATAGACTTGTACTGCGCTCACGCTGTGACATCAGAGTCACTGGGAAGAGATCAAAGAGGGATAGACATCTGTTCATGAGCATGTGTGTGAGTACAAACTGGGAAAAACTCCCTTTGGTTCATTTTTTTTCTGCCTGCACCAGAAAAGGGGCATCTAGGAACGAAATCCTGAAGCCATGAAGCATATTTGTCAGGTAGATGTACAATTTCTAGGAACAGATAGCAATTGGGTATTAGATGAATTTTTGGGTGTCACATGAGGTGTCCTCTAAGCAAACGGAAACATACACCTCACCCTCCTCCAATGTGACATTATGACCGGACATTATCATAATTACATGCTATGAATGCTTCAGTAAGTCTTAAATTACTCTTCCATTCTCTTTGTCTGCAATCCTCCCTGGCACGACAAATCAATTCCTAGACCGGTTTTTAGCTTAGCAACTGTAGTTTTTTGTGTGACTTGTAGGTGTAGTATGGTATGCTGGCGGCCGCGATCCCAGTGGCTAGCATACCGGCGCCGGGATCCTGACTGCTGGGCAAGCGCAAATGAGCCCCTTGCGGGCACGGTGACGCGCTACGCGCGCCACGCTATTTATTCTCCCTCCAAAGGGGTCGTGGACCCCCAAGAGGGAGAATAGTTATTGGTATGCCGGTTGTCGGGATTCTGGCGCCGGTATACGGGTGGTCATTCCAAGTTGATCGCACGTAGCAACTTTTTGCTGCTCTTGCGATCAACTTGACGCCGCCTATGGGGGAGTGTATTTTAGCATATTAGGGCTGTGATCGCTTGTGCAGCCCTGCTATGCTAAAAAAGATTCCTGCAAAACAAGACCAGGGTCAGACCTACTTACGCTGTGCGACGGATCCAGCGACGAAGGTCCTGGGATTGACGTCAGACATCCGCCCTCCAAACACCTGGACACGCCTGCGTTCGGATCTCCACGCCCGGAAAACGGTGAGTAGACTCCCCAGAACGCCTCCAGCCTGTCAGTCTTCTTGCGATCGCACTATCGATCACTTTCTTCTTTGTTCTAGCCGCTGCCTCAACAACGCACGTACGCATTGCGCCCGCCGTGCATGCGCAGTTCCGACCCGTTCGCACCACATCGAAGAACCGCTGCGTGCGAGCGGGTCGGAATGACCCCCACTGAGCGCCGGGATCCCAACAGCCGGCATACTGAATACCACCCTTGTAAGGACCTCAAGTACAATTTTTCTTATATAAAAGAAATAGGAGTTTAACAGTACTGGAGATATCTGTAGCAAAATTTGATTGACTGTGGTAGCGATATTAATTATTAAAACACTAGCGATATAAGGGATTTGCAACATGGCTCTTATGCAAAGACAATGCTTTGTAATTTATTAATGAATTTAATTATGGGATGATCTGAAAAGTGCATGTTAGAGAAATATATTCTTAAATGAAAAGTTATTGTTTGTTTATTGCCCATTGTCAAGCATTAAGGCCTTGATTTAGGGCCTTATTCAGGTTTGTTAGCAAACCAAAAAAGTAAGCAATTGGGCAAAACCCTATGCATGTTGACCCTTTGTCCATGTTGACCTATTTGCAGTGTCGACCTAAGGTGTGTCGCCCAACTGGTGTCGACCTAATTGGTGTCAACCCTGAGTCCCAGACCCCCAGTATTTACCCTCCACAGAAACAATATAACCCGCCCAAATCTAACTCTCTGCACATGTTACATTTGCCCCACCTGCAATGCAACATGGTTTTGCCCAATTGCTTACTGTTTTGGTTTGCTAACAGCTCTGAATAACTCCCTTAATTTGCTCTAAAAATTCATCCTCAAAGTAGATTCAAAACTATACAGTATGTTTGTTTGCTTCTTATTTTGAGCTGGACATAGCTCCCAGTATATCTAACTTAGAACAGAGCTACAGATGCAACCGGCGTCATACACGAGTCATCATTATCAACGCTACCAAATTGCACTTGCCTTAATTTTACATTTATGATAAACTAACATAGTTTATCAAACTCCGCCATTACAGTCCAGGTTTTAAGGATATCCATGCTTGCGTCCAGATGAGGTACTGATTAGGTCACCTGTGCTCAAGCATGGATATCCTTAAAGGATGGACTATAATGGCGGAGTTTGGGAAACTCTGAACTAATGTATGTCTAAGTGCACTCAAATCAAAATATGACAAACTTTTAGTATACTGAAACAGTATGTGAGCCGCATAAGGGCAGCAAGTACATGATACAAGAGACTAAAGGTGTGCGGTAGCAGCCACTGATATCAGGCCCGTCATTCCTTTTAGTTGCTTTGTTACTGAGACCAATGAGAGCTTAAGCAACTAGAGTATCTGGGTGTAGTATGGTATGCCGGCGGCCCGGGCTCCCAGCAGCCAGCATACTGGCGCCGGAATCCCGACCATGGACATACCGACAGCTGGGCGAGTGCAAATGAGCCCCTTGCGGGCATGGTGGCACGCTACGCGCGCCACGCTATCTATTCTCCCTCTAGGGCGGTTGTGGACCCCCAAGAGGGAGAAAAGGTGTCGGTATGCCGGGTGTCGGGATTCTAGCGTCGGTATACTGTGCGCCGAGATCCCAACAGCCGGCAAACTGAAGACCACCCGAGTATCTGCCTCCATACACAAAACTTTGCTATGAAACCCAATATTGGGTTAGCTGTGCCCTCTCCCGAGGGCCATAATCAGTCAGACTACCTTGATGGCAAAAGACATTACGTAAAAACATGCTCCTCTACAGAGTAACAACCTACCTGCAAAGGTACTATCAGTTAGTAACTTATCATAATTTAGTGCAGTGCTCCAAACACCAGAGGGAACCAGATCATCCAATCTATCACACTAGAAAGCAACAAATAGTGCTAACAGCCTTTCCAACCAACCATATCTACAGTGTACTGTATATATAAATGATCTGCAATCACGACAGATACCTGAGTTACTTGTAACACTTAAAAATGCATATTCAATCTCAATGTTGTCACTTCATACAAGGTAACCTAGACATTATTCCACTGCACTACCTGAACGAAGCATTATTTAACAATTTCTCACTGTAATCTGCAACCTTCTATTATGGATACGTAAGTCTTAAATAATTTTTCCTATTTAAGCCCTGTGTGTAGACCAGCAGACATCAGAGCATTCTCTCAGAAGAAGTCAGGATAACAAGCCTTACTGCATATCCTTCAAACACGCTCAAGAACAAAAAATCCAAACTTACAGGGGCTGGAAGACTACTTTAAAACATTTGAACCATGCTCTTCTCATAAACCGCCTCCCCCTTCCCCAACAGTAAGCACAGTTAACATTTAATGCAGACCCTGGGATGGAAGACCCCACTGCCCCTTCAACCAAAGCGCACATTACTACTATTCTTTTAGAGATGGGTAATGTAAGTCAAACCATCTAAGATGGTCTATTTAGCACTGGTAAATGTAGAAAGTAATTATACAGTTTCAGCAATTCTCTAAGTAAGAAAACAATATCGTTCTTCAATAGCTGATAAACAAGACCCTGACAGAGCTTGCCATGCCCATCACGGGTGTAGTATGTTATGCCGGCGGTCGGGCTCCCGGTGGCCAGCATACCGGTGCCGGAGTCCCGACCGCCGGCATACCGACAGCTGGGCGAGCGCAAATGATCCCCTTGCGGGCACGGTGGCGTGCTATGCGTGCCACGCTATCTATTCTCCCTCCAGGGGTGTCGTGGACCCCCAAGAGGGAGAAAAGCTGTCGGTATGATGGCAGTCGGGATTCCGGCGCCGGTATGCTGGTTGTCGGGAGCCCGGCCGCCGGCAAACTGAAGACCACCCGCCCATCGCTACTGCATGCAGGACCCCAAATGTCATCATATTCCTAGACTACTAGAAGACAAAATAAAGATCTGTAAATAGGGGAGCTTAAGACCATACGAATATCATACTTGATGAGGCAAGATTACAAATATTCCACGATGTGGCACCCTATTCACTGATCAAGGGGAGATGAATGAAATAACACAAATATTAGAAGAAAACAATAATACATATAGATGGGCCTTTCCCTTCTTCCTAAAAATCCATACTGATGGCAAAGTGTTGGCGTCCAGAGCCAGAGAACCCGAGATGATGCATTGCTCAGTATTCGCAAGCTAAATCTTTCAAGATACGTGTGACTATAAATACGGGTGTAAGTTGGGTGTAGGGGCAATGCGTCAAATTTTGACATTGTGTGAATGAACTTGCACCCAATTGTTATTCATATTGTAATTGTGAATTTTGGTGAGGAAATTATGGTAATATCATTGTTTTAGCAGGGGGTAGTATGATTTGTCAACAGTCACCAGGTCAACATGGCCGAACTGTCAACACACAACATTTCAACATGCTTATCATGCGTACATGGATGATATATCGACATGATGAACTGTCAACAAACCGTCCTTTGTGGCCAAGTGCTCTCTTAACTTCTCCAGATGTGCCGGCGCATCTTCCAGGTCCCAGCAGTCATGTGACCATCACTTCTGTGTCAAACGTCTGAGGTGTTTTTTGTACTTTTTCCATAACCCTTAACCCTAACCCTGCCCATAGCGCCTAACCTTAATCCCCCCTCCCACAGCCTAACTATAACCATCTGCTTACTGTCTAACCCTACCCTCTCCCTGCAGCCTAACCCTAACCCACCCCACAACGCCTAGCCCCATTGTGACCATGTTAACATTCTGAGGATGTACACATGGTGCTTGTCGACAGTCTGGACCAGTGGTAGCCAACCCTGGTCCTCGAGAGCTACCAACAGTTCATGTTTTCCAGCTCACCGGGCAGGTGCACATGTGCAGTGATTACTGTCACATTTTAAAAGATCCACAGGTGGAGCTAATCACTTAACTTGTGATTCTGTGAGGAGACCTGGAAAACGTGCACTGTTGGTAGCTCTCGAGGACCAGGGTTGGCTACCTCTGGTCTGGACCATGTCAACAATCTCATGTTGACATTGTGATCAAAATGGTAACCGTTGACCATGTGACTGAATACCGGGTTAGAGTATTAAATGTGATGCTATTTATTACTATATTATGTATATTCTTATAATCACCTGCTGATCCCTTCTACCCAGATGCACACACATCCATCGCCATGGGGACTAAGATGTGATGACATTCACGTACGCCACAGGACCTCTGAATATAGCTGAGATTTCTTGGCTGTTTTATGAAGGCTCACATCACAGCGATCAGTGAGTCACTTATTGTTCAGCATCACTGATGTCAGAGACCAAAATAGAAAGTGTCTCAGTGAAATCTGTTCCTTTCCATTAAAATGTCAATTTGCCTTCCTCCGGGAGTCACACGTTCTGCAGCCTTTGTGAGTAGAAGTTCCTTTCTTTCAGCAAGCGGACTGGCGAGAAAAGTGACTGGAGGAAATTGAAAATTGAAAACCACTACATACATCATATATATTTATATATATATATACATATATATATATATATATATATATATATATATGTATGTAAGGGTGGTTCAATAAGTACGGTAATAAGACCTCTAACATGTGTACTGTTCTCTATTTCATTCTAATATTCCACCAGGCCAGAGCAGGTAGACCACTGCTTCCCCTCACGGCAATTAAGACTGCGCCTCATATCGGTTAGACTGTCCCAGCATCAGGAGTAAGATGGCGGGGCTGGCAGAAACATGGTCACACAGTGCGGTGCGTAGTGTGATCAGATATCTGCATCTAAAGGGCACATCAGCAGCTGACGTTCATCGCCAACTTGACCATCCTCCATACAGCCCTGACCTGGCACCGAGTGATTTCCACTGCTTTGGACCATTGAAGAAGCACCTGGGTTGAAGGCGGCTCGCAACCGACGGTGAAGTTCAGCGAGCCATGATGTACTTGCTTCAGGCACTTGACACTGATTTCTTCTACACCAGGATAGATGCCTTGGTGTGCCGTTGGAACAAATGCTGAGACAAGTATGGGGACTATGTAGAAAAATAATCTGTATCTGTATTACATGACCAAGGCCCAAGGTACCTGAAACAGCTTCTGACCCCATACTGCCCCACTCGATTACTGCGATCTGTAGATGAAGGACTTTTAGCAGTACCTAGAATCTCCCGTAATTCATCTGGTGGTCGAGCTTTTAGTCATGCGGCTCCGACTCTATGGAACTCACTTCCCCGCACAGTGCGAGAGGCCCCAACTATAGAATCCTTCAAAAGTAGACTCAAGACTTTCTTGTTTACTCAAGCATTTCCATAATGTCCCTTTTAGTATCTTCATGCTTCCGTATTTTATGAAAATGTACTTCATTATTTTCTGTACTATATTATGCTATGTATCTGTTAAGCGCCTTGGGTCCTATTCGAGAAAGAGCGCTATATAAATAAAATTATTGGGGGTCATTCCGAGTTGTTCGCTCGCAAGCAGCTTTTAGCAGCTTTGCACACGCTAAGCCGCCGCCTACTGGGAGTGAATCTTAGCTTATCAAAATTGCGAACGAAAGATTAGCAGAATTGCGAATAGACACTCTTTAGCAGTTTCTGAGTAGCTCCAGACTTACTCGGCATCTGCGATCAGTTCAGTCAGTGTCGTTCCTGGTTTGACGTCACAAACACACCCAGCGTTCGCCCAGACACTCCTCCGTTTCTCCAGCCACTCCCGCGTTTTTCCCAGAAACGGCAGCGTTTTTTCGCACACACCCATAAAACGGCCTGTTTCCGTCCAGAAACACCCACTTCCTGTCAATCACACTACGATCACCAGAACGAAGTAAAAACCTCGTAATGCCGTGAGTAAAATACCTAACTGCATAGCAAATTTACTTGGCGCAGTCGCACTGCGGACATTGCGCATGCGCATTAGCGACTAATCGCTCCGTTGCGAGAAAAAAATAACGAGCGAACAACTCGGAATGACCCCCATTACTATTATTATTATCTAGACCATACTATAGATTATACGTATCTGTACGAGTTGAATTATTTTATGCAAATATGGAGATCCCTGGCCTCTTCCCTCCCACTAAACAGCAGCAACGCGCCTCCATTTTCACAGAGACTGTAGCCACCCGCTCCCCCACCCCCCACCCTGGTTACATTAATACAAGCCGATCAATCCATATAATGTCAAAATGATATCTTACATAGGCTTTGGTTTATTATCTGCATGTATGATTATCTAGCCCACAATGGCTATAAACTTAATTGAAAGATTTAGAGATATTTGTTCCCAATAGTCTGTATTTTGGGGGTCATTCCGAGTTGATCGCTATCTGTTTTCGGTCGCTGCGCAGCGATCAGGCAAAAAATCGGCACTTCTGCACATGCGGCGCAATGCGCACGCACGTCGTACTATTACAACGAACGATGTCGTTTCACACAAGGTCTAGTGAAGCTTTACAGTCGCACTGCTGACCGCAGAGTGATTGACAGGAAGAGGGCGTTTCTGGGTGTCAACTGACCGTTTTCAGGGAGTGTTCGGAAAAATGCAGGCGTGCCAGGATAAACGCAGGCGTGGCTGGGCGAACGCAGGGCGTGTTCGTGACGTCAAAACAGGAACTGAATAGTCTGAAGTGATCACAACTGCTGAGTAGGTCTGGAGTGGAGCTACTCTGAAACTGCACAAAATAATTTTGTAGCCGCTCTGCGATCCTTTCGTTCGCACTTCGCATTTCCCAGTGGGCGGCGGCATAGCGTTTGCACGGCTGCTAAAAACTGCTAGCGAGCGATCAACTCGGAATGACCACCTTTATGTATTAGTATTCTGCAGTGCTCAGCAGCTGGTTACAGATAGCCTCCTATGATACAGTAGTGTGAGATGACTGCAGGCATGCAGTATGTCCCATGCACTTGTAACACGTTACTCAGACTCTGCATAAGTCTGTGCTTGGCTGCTGCGCTATCGCTTTCAGGGCCTGAGCTGAAACAGTGGTGTCTGTGTTACCGTCGCGTATGCGACTTTATATTAGTATAAGCCCTCTTCCCTGGTGTATACATCCTTACATTTTTATGTGCAAGGACTGGGATGCCCACTTTGTGTGTCTTTAGAGACAATAATCCCACGTGGGGCATCTGTAAACGAAACCATCGGATGCACAACCTGTAGCCACCGCCCCATGCTACGTGTAGATGTAACATCCCACAAGGTGATGGCCTGTGTCACTGTACAGAACTGGTACAACAGGACTAGTGCAGCTAGCACACCAACATAGGGTTAATTGCCTGCGGGGGACCCTTTAAGAAACACACAAGAGGCGGGACCTGCCTGGCCTGATGGCTGTCAGCCCTACAGAGAAAAGAAACCTGATTGGCTCGTGGGAGACCGAGGAGGCGGCTGTGACGTCAGACGCGAGGGCCACGAGACAGAGGGAAGCCGCATGTCGGATTGGCCAGCGGCGTGCAGCCGGGCAGAGTGAAGCCGCATGACGAAGAGGTCAGCGCTGTGCAGCCAGGCGGAGTGAGCCGCGTATTGGAGAGGTCAGCGGTGTACAGTAGAGGCAGAGTGAGCTATGTATTGGAGAGGTCAGCACTGTGCAGAGGCAGAGTGAAGCCGCGTATTGGAGAGGTCAGCGGTGTGTAGCCGGGCAGAGTGAGCCACATGTCGGAGAGGTCAGCGGTGTGCAGCAGAGGCAGAGTGAGCCACATGTCGGAGAGGTCAGCGGTGTGCAACCGGGCGGAGTGAGACGCATATTGGAGAGGTCAGTGGTGTAAAGCAGAGGTAGAGTGAGCCGCATGTTGGAGAGGTCAGTGGTGTACAGCAGAGGCAGAGTGAGCCACATGTCGGAGAGGTCAGCGGTGTGCAACCGGGCGGAATGAGACGCATATTGGAGAGGTCAGTGGTGTACAGCAGAGGCAGAGTGAGCCGCATGTTGGAGAGGTCAGCGGTGTACAGCAGAGGCAGAGTGAAGCCGCGTATTGGAGAGGTCAGCGGTGTGCAGCAGAGGCAGAGTGAGCTATGTATTGGAGAGGTCAGCGGTGTGCAGCAGAGGCAGAGTGAGCTGTGTATTGGAGAGGTCAGCGGTGTGCAGCAGAGGCAGAGTGAGCTATGTATTGGAGAGATCAGCGGTGTGCAGCAGAGGCAGAGTGAGCTATGTATTGGAGAGGTCAGCGGTGTGCAGCAGAGGCAGAGTGAGCTATGTATTGGAGAGGTCAGCGGTGTGCAGCAGAGGCAGAGTGAGCTATGTATTAGAGAGGTCAGCGGTGTGCAGCAGAGGCAGAGTGAAGCCGCGTATTGGAGAGGTCAGCGATGTACGGCAGAGGCAGAGTAAAGCCGCGTATTGGAGAGGTCAGCGGTGTGCAGCAGAGGCAGAGTGAGCTGTGTATTGGAGAGGTCAGCGGTGTACAGTAGAGGCAGAGTGAGCTATGTATTGGAGAGGTCAGCGGTGTACAGCAGAGGCAGAGTAAAGCCGCGTATTGGAGAGGTCACGGGTACAGTAGAGGCAGAGTGAGCTATGTATTGGAGAGGTCAGCGGTGTGCAGCAGAGGCAGAGTGAGCTGTGTATTGGAGAGGTCAGCGGTGTGCAGCAGAGGCAGAGTGAGCTGTGTATTGGAGAGGTCAGCGGTGTGCAGCAGAGGCAGAGTGAGCTGTGTATTGGAGAGGTCAGCAGTGTACAGTAGAGGCAGAGTGAGATATGTATTGGAGAGGTCAGCGGTGTACAGTAGAGGCAGAGTGAGCTATGTATTGGAGAGGTCAGCGGTGTGCAGCAGAGGCAGAGTGAGCTGTGTATTGGAGAGGTCAGCGATGTGCAGCAGAGGCAGAGTGAGCTATGTATTGGAGAGGTCAGCGGTGTGCAGCAGAGGCAGAGTGAGCTATGTATTGGAGAGGTCAGCGGTGTACAGTAGAGGCAGAGTGAGCTATGTATTGGAGAGGTCAGCGGTGTACAGCAGAGGCAGAGTAAAGCCGCGTATTGGAGAGGTCAGCGGTGTACAGTAGAGGCAGAGTGAGCTATGTACTGGAGAGGTCAGCGGTGTACAGCAGAGGCAGAGTGAGCTGTGTATTGGAGAGGTCAGCGGTGTGCAGCAGAGGCAGAGTGAGCTGTGTATTGGAGAGGTCAGCGGTGTGCAGCAGAGGCAGAGTGAGCTGTGTATTGGAGAGGTCAGCAGTGTACAGTAGAGGCAGAGTGAGATATGTATTGGAGAGGTCAGCGGTGTACAGTAGAGGCAGAGTGAGCTATGTATTGGAGAGGTCAGCGGTGTGCAGCAGAGGCAGAGTGAGCTGTGTATTGGAGAGGTCAGCGGTGTGCAGCAGAGGCAGAGTGAGCTATGTATTGGAGAGGTCAGCGGTGTGCAGCAGAGGCAGAGTGAGCTATGTATTGGAGAGGTCAGCGGTGTACAGTAGAGGCAGAGTGAGCTATGTATTGGAGAGGTCAGCGGTGTACAGCAGAGGCAGAGTAAAGCCGCGTATTGGAGAGGTCAGCGGTGTACAGTAGAGGCAGAGTGAGCTATGTACTGGAGAGGTCAGCGGTGTACAGCAGAGGCAGAGTGAGCTGTGTATTGGAGAGGTCAGCGGTGTGCAGCAGAGGCAGAGTGAGCTATGTATTGGAGAGGTCAGCGGTGTGCAGCAGAGACAGAGTGAGCTGTGTATTGGAGAGGTCAGCAGGGTACAGTAGAGGCAGAGTGAGCTATGTATTGGAGAGGTCAGCGGTGTGCAGCAGAGGCAGAGTGAGCTGTGTATTGGAGAGGTCAGCAGTGTACAGTAGAGGCAGAGTGAGCTATGTATTGGAGAGGTCAGCGGTGTGCAGCAGAGGCAGAGTGAGCTGTGTATTGGAGAGGTCAGCGGTGTGCAGCAGAGGCAGAGTAAAGCCGCGTATTGGAGAGGTCAGCGGTGTGCAGCAGAGGCAGAGTGAGCTATGTATTGGAGAGGTCAGCGGTGTGCAGCAGAGGCAGAGTGAGCTGTGTATTGGAGAGGTCAGCGGTGTACAGCAGAGGCAGAGTAAAGCCGCGTATTGGAGAGGTCAGCGGTGTACAGCAGAGGCAGAGTGAGCTATGTATTGGAGAGGTCAGCGGTGTACAGCAGAGGCAGAGTTGGCTATGTATTGGAGAGGTCAGCGGTGTACAGCAGAGGCAGAGTGAGCTATGTATTGGAGAGGTCAGCGGTGTACAGCAGAGGCAGAGTGGGCTATGTATTGGAGAGGTCAGCAGTGTACAGTAGAGGCAGAGTGAGCTATGTATTGGAGAGGTCAGCGGTGTGCAGCAGAGGCAGAGTGAGCTATGTATTGGAGAGGTCAGCGGTGTACAGCAGAGGCAGAGTGAGCTATGTATTGGAGAGGTCAGCGGTGTACAGCAGAGGCAGAGTGGGCTATGTATTGGAGAGGTCAGCGGTGTACAGTAGAGGCAGAGTGAGCTATGTATTGGAGAGGTCAGCGGTGTACAGTAGAGGCAGAGTGAGCTATGTATTGGAGAGGTCAGCGGTGTACAGCAGAGGCAGAGTGGGCTATGTATTGGAGAGATCAGCGGTGTGCAGCAGAGGCAGAGTGAGCTATGTATTGGAGAGGTCAGCGGTGTGCAGCAGAGGCAGAGTGAGCTATGTATTGGAGAGGTCAGCGGTGTGCAGCAGAGGCAGAGTGAGCTATGTATTAGAGAGGTCAGCGGTGTGCAGCAGAGGCAGAGTGAAGCCGCGTATTGGAGAGGTCAGCGATGTACGGCAGAGGCAGAGTAAAGCCGCGTATTGGAGAGGTCAGCGGTGTGCAGCAGAGGCAGAGTGAGCTGTGTATTGGAGAGGTCAGCGGTGTACAGTAGAGGCAGAGTGAGCTATGTATTGGAGAGGTCAGCGGTGTACAGCAGAGGCAGAGTAAAGCCGCGTATTGGAGAGGTCACGGGTACAGTAGAGGCAGAGTGAGCTATGTATTGGAGATGTCAGCGGTGTGCAGCAGAGGCAGAGTGAGCTGTGTATTGGAGAGGTCAGCGGTGTGCAGCAGAGGCAGAGTGAGCTGTGTATTGGAGAGGTCAGCGGTGTGCAGCAGAGGCAGAGTGAGCTGTGTATTGGAGAGGTCAGCAGTGTACAGTAGAGGCAGAGTGAGATATGTATTGGAGAGGTCAGCGGTGTACAGTAGAGGCAGAGTGAGCTATGTATTGGAGAGGTCAGCGGTGTGCAGCAGAGGCAGAGTGAGCTGTGTATTGGAGAGGTCAGCGGTGTGCAGCAGAGGCAGAGTGAGCTATGTATTGGAGAGGTCAGCGGTGTGCAGCAGAGGCAGAGTGAGCTATGTATTGGAGAGGTCAGCGGTGTACAGCAGAGGCAGAGTGAGCTATGTATTGGAGAGGTCAGCGGTGTACAGCAGAGGCAGAGTAAAGCCGCGTATTGGAGAGGTCAGCGGTGTACAGTAGAGGCAGAGTGAGCTATGTACTGGAGAGGTCAGCGGTGTACAGCAGAGGCAGAGTGAGCTGTGTATTGGAGAGGTCAGCGGTGTGCAGCAGAGGCAGAGTGAGCTATGTATTGGAGAGGTCAGCGGTGTGCAGCAGAGACAGAGTGAGCTGTGTATTGGAGAGGTCAGCAGTGTACAGTAGAGGCAGAGTGAGCTATGTATTGGAGAGGTCAGCGGTGTGCAGCAGAGGCAGAGTGAGCTGTGTATTGGAGAGGTCAGCAGTGTACAGTAGAGGCAGAGTGAGCTATGTATTGGAGAGGTCAGCGGTGTGCAGCAGAGGCAGAGTGAGCTGTGTATTGGAGAGGTCAGCGGTGTGCAGCAGAGGCAGAGTAAAGCCGCGTATTGGAGAGGTCAGCGGTGTGCAGCAGAGGCAGAGTGAGCTATGTATTAAAGAGGTCAGCGGTGTGCAGCAGAGGCAGAGTGAGCTGTGTATTGGAGAGGTCAGCGGTGTACAGCAGAGGCAGAGTAAAGCCGCGTATTGGAGAGGTCAGCGGTGTACAGCAGAGGCAGAGTGAGCTATGTATTGGAGAGGTCAGCGGTGTACAGCAGAGGCAGAGTTGGCTATGTATTGGAGAGGTCAGCGGTGTACAGCAGAGGCAGAGTGAGCTATGTATTGGAGAGGTCAGCGGTGTACAGCAGAGGCAGAGTGGGCTATGTATTGGAGAGGTCAGCAGTGTACAGTAGAGGCAGAGTGAGCTATGTATTGGAGAGGTCAGCGGTGTGCAGCAGAGGCAGAGTGAGCTATGTATTGGAGAGGTCAGCGGTGTACAGTAGAGGCAGAGTGAGCTATGTATTGGAGAGGTCAGCGGTGTACAGCAGAGGCAGAGTGGGCTATGTATTGGAGAGGTCAGCAGTGTACAGTAGAGGCAGAGTGAGCTATGTATTGGAGAGGTCAGCGGTGTACAGTAGAGGCAAAGTGAGCTATGTATTGGAGAGGTCAGCGGTGTACAGCAGAGGCAGAGTGGGCTATGTATTGGAGAGGTCAGCGGTGTACAGCAGAGGCAGAGTGAGCTATGTATTGGAGAGGTCAGCGGTGTACAGCAGAGGCAGAGTGGGCTATGTATTGGAGAGGTCAGCGGTGTACAGTAGAGGCAGAGTGAGCTATGTATTGGAGAGGTCAGCGGTGTACAGTAGAGGCAGAGTGAGCTGTGTATTGGAGAGGTCAGCGGTGTGCAGCAGAGGCAGAGTGAGCCATGTATTGGAGAGGTCAGCGGTGTGCAGCAGAGGCAGAGTGAGCTGTGTATTGGAGAGGTCAGCGGTGTACAGTAGAGGCAGAGTGAGCTATGTATTGGAGAGGTCAGCGGTGTGCAGCAGAGGCAGAGTGAGCTGTGTATTGGAGAGGTCAGCGGTGTACAGTAGAGGCAGAGTGAGCTATGTATTGGAGAGGTCAGCGGTGTACAGCAGAGGCAGAGTGAGCTATGTATTGGAGAGGTCAGCGGTGTGCAGCAGAGGCAGAGTGAGCTATGTATTGGAGAGGTCAGCGGTGTACAGTAGAGGCAGAGTGAGCTATGTATTGGAGAGGTCAGCGGTGTACAGCAGAGGCAGAGTAAAGCCGCGTATTGGAGAGGTCAGCGGTGTACAGTAGAGGCAGAGTGAGCTATGTATTGGAGAGGTCAGCGGTGTGCAGCAGAGGCAGAGTGAGCTGTGTATTGGAGAGGTCAGCGGTGTGCAGCAGAGGCAGAGTGAGCTATGTATTGGAGAGGTCAGCGGTGTGCAGCAGAGGCAGAGTGAGCTGTGTATTGGAGAGGTCAGCAGTGTACAGTAGAGGCAGAGTGAGCTATGTATTGGAGAGGTCAGCGGTGTACAGTAGAGGCAGAGTGAGCTATGTATTGGAGAGGTCAGCGGTGTGCAGCAGAGGCAGAGTGAGCTGTGTATTGGAGAGGTCAGCGGTGTGCAGCAGAGGCAGAGTGAGCTATGTATTGGAGAGGTCAGCGGTGTGCAGCAGAGGCAGAGTGAGCTATGTATTGGAGAGGTCAGCGGTGTACAGTAGAGGCAGAGTGAGCTATGTATTGGAGAGGTCAGCGGTGTGCAGCAGAGGCAGAGTAAAGCCGCGTATTGGAGAGGTCAGCGGTGTACAGTAGAGGCAGAGTGAGCTATGTATTGGAGAGGTCAGCGGTGTGCAGCAGAGGCAGAGTGAGCTGTGTATTGGAGAGGTCAGCGGTGTGCAGCAGAGGCAGAGTGAGCTATGTATTGGAGAGGTCAGCGGTGTGCAGCAGAGGCAGAGTGAGCTGTGTATTGGAGAGGTCAGAAGTGTACAGTAGAGGCAGAGTGAGCTATGTATTGGAGAGATCAGCGGTGTACAGTAGAGGCAGAGTGAGCTATGTATTGGAGAGGTCAGCAGTGTACAGTAGAGGCAGAGTGAGCCATGTATTGGAGAGGTCAGCGGTGTGCAGCAGAGGCAGAGTGAGCTGTGTATTGGAGAGGTCAGCGATGTACAGTAGAGGCAGAGTGAGCTATGTATTGGAGAGGTCAGCGGTGTGCAGCAGAGGCAGAGTGAGCTGTGTATTGGAGAGGTCAGCGGTGTACAGTAGAGGCAGAGTGAGCTATGTATTGGAGAGGTCAGCGGTGTACAGCAGAGGCAGAGTGAGCTATGTATTGGAGAGGTCAGCGGTGTGCAGCAGAGGCAGAGTGAGCTGTGTATTGGAGAGGTCAGCAGTGTAAAGTAGAGGCAGAGTGAGCTATGTATTGGAGAGGTCAGCGGTGTGCAGCAGAGGCAGAGTGAGCTGTGTATTGGAAAGGTCAGCAGTGTACAGTAGAGGCAGAGTGAGCTATGTATTGGAGAGGTCAGCGGTGTGCAGCAGAGGCAGAGTGAGCTGTGTATTGGAGAGGTCAGCAGTGTACAGTAGAGGCAGAGTGAGCTATGTATTGGAGAGGTCAGCGGTGTGCAGCAGAGGCAGAGTGAGCTGTGTATTGGAGAGGTCAGCGGTGTACAGTAGAGGCAGAGTGAGCTATCTATTGGAGAGGTCAGCGGTGTGAAGCAGAGGCAGAGTGAGCCGTGTATTGGAGAGGTCAGCGGTGTGCAGCAGAGGCAGAGTGAGCTATGTATTGGAGAGGTCAGCGGTGTACAGTAGAGGCAGAGTGAGCTGTGTATTGGAGAGGTCAGCGGTGTGCAGCAGAGGCAGAGTGAGCCATGTATTGGAGAGGTCAGCGGTGTGCAGCAGAGGCAGAGTGAGCTGTGTATTGGAGAGGTCAGCGGTGTACAGTAGAGGCAGAGTGAGCTATGTATTGGAGAGGTCAGCGGTGTACAGCAGAGGCAGAGTGAGCTATGTATTGGAGAGGTCAGCGGTGTGCAGCAGAGGCAGAGTGAGCTATGTATTGGAGAGGTCAGCGGTGTACAGTAGAGGCAGAGTGAGCTATGTATTGGAGAGGTCAGCGGTGTACAGCAGAGGCAGAGTAAAGCCGCGTATTGGAGAGGTCAGCGGTGTACAGTAGAGGCAGAGTGAGCTATGTATTGGAGAGGTCAGCGGTGTGCAGCAGAGGCAGAGTGAGCTGTGTATTGGAGAGGTCAGCGGTGTGCAGCAGAGGCAGAGTGAGCTATGTATTGGAGAGGTCAGCGGTGTGCAGCAGAGGCAGAGTGAGCTGTGTATTGGAGAGGTCAGCAGTGTACAGTAGAGGCAGAGTGAGCTATGTATTGGAGAGGTCAGCGGTGTACAGTAGAGGCAGAGTGAGCTATGTATTGGAGAGGTCAGCGGTGTGCAGCAGAGGCAGAGTGAGCTGTGTATTGGAGAGGTCAGCGGTGTGCAGCAGAGGCAGAGTGAGCTATGTATTGGAGAGGTCAGCGGTGTGCAGCAGAGGCAGAGTGAGCTATGTATTGGAGAGGTCAGCGGTGTACAGTAGAGGCAGAGTGAGCTATGTATTGGAGAGGTCAGCGGTGTGCAGCAGAGGCAGAGTAAAGCCGCGTATTGGAGAGGTCAGCGGTGTACAGTAGAGGCAGAGTGAGCTATGTATTGGAGAGGTCAGCGGTGTGCAGCAGAGGCAGAGTGAGCTGTGTATTGGAGAGGTCAGCGGTGTGCAGCAGAGGCAGAGTGAGCTATGTATTGGAGAGGTCAGCGGTGTGCAGCAGAGGCAGAGTGAGCTGTGTATTGGAGAGGTCAGAAGTGTACAGTAGAGGCAGAGTGAGCTATGTATTGGAGAGGTCAGCGGTGTACAGTAGAGGCAGAGTGAGCTATGTATTGGAGAGGTCAGCAGTGTACAGTAGAGGCAGAGTGAGCCATGTATTGGAGAGGTCAGCGGTGTGCAGCAGAGGCAGAGTGAGCTGTGTATTGGAGAGGTCAGCGATGTACAGTAGAGGCAGAGTGAGCTATGTATTGGAGAGGTCAGCGGTGTGCAGCAGAGGCAGAGTGAGCTGTGTATTGGAGAGGTCAGCGGTGTACAGTAGAGGCAGAGTGAGCTATGTATTGGAGAGGTCAGCGGTGTACAGCAGAGGCAGAGTGAGCTATGTATTGGAGAGGTCAGCGGTGTGCAGCAGAGGCAGAGTGAGCTGTGTATTGGAGAGGTCAGCAGTGTAAAGTAGAGGCAGAGTGAGCTATGTATTGGAGAGGTCAGCGGTGTGCAGCAGAGGCAGAGTGAGCTGTGTATTGGAAAGGTCAGCAGTGTACAGTAGAGGCAGAGTGAGCTATGTATTGGAGAGGTCAGCGGTGTGCAGCAGAGGCAGAGTGAGCTGTGTATTGGAGAGGTCAGCAGTGTACAGTAGAGGCAGAGTGAGCTATGTATTGGAGAGGTCAGCGGTGTGCAGCAGAGGCAGAGTGAGCTGTGTATTGGAGAGGTCAGCGGTGTACAGTAGAGGCAGAGTGAGCTATCTATTGGAGAGGTCAGCGGTGTGAAGCAGAGGCAGAGTGAGCCGTGTATTGGAGAGGTCAGCGGTGTGCAGCAGAGGCAGAGTCAGCTATGTATTGGAGAGGTCAGCGGTGTACAGTAGAGGCAGAGTGAGCTATGTATTGGAGAGGTCAGCGGTGTGCAGCAGAGGCAGAGTGAAGCCGTGTATTGGAGAGGTCAGCGGTGTACAGCAGAGGCAGAGTGAGCTATGTATTGGAGAGGTCAGCGGTGTACAGCAGAGGCAGAGTGAAGCCGCGTATTGGAGAAGCCAGCGGGTATCGCTGCGTGCAGATTGGAGCCACATTGATTGCAGTGGGCTGCAAAACCGTGAGTCAAGTCCAGTGGCCAATTCAGTGAATCTGAGAGTGATCCTGCAAGGGGAAGAAGGCCTTATTACAGCGCAACCTCTCATCCCCTCCCCCTAACTCAGAAAGGGGAGCACATTCTGAATGCCATACTCATCAGCGCCCACAGTTAAGACATACAGGGCATGGTTATCAGCCCATCCATTCCCTTGTTCACCCAGACAGGACTGCCTCAAGCAAGTTCAGGTGTAGGAGGTAAAACACATATATTGTTATTCCAGCCAGTCCATGGCAGACTGCAGGGGCAAACGCAGGATTTGCAAGAGGGGGTTTCCAGAGAGAGGTGGAGCCAAGTACGGGGGTGGAGACTGAGGAGACCCAGTATTTGATGGGTCTGTTAAACTAGTGTAGATAGACCTACATGAGAAGATAGATAGATAGATAGATAGATAGATAGATAGATAGATAGATAGATAGATAGATAGATAGATAGATAGATAGATAGATAGATAGATAGATACCAAATGTATTTTATAATAGTCATAGAGCAATTTTCAGTCTAAAGGTGTATTAGAAAATCACCACTGTATGGAAAATTACAATGTTAGGTGGTACACCTTAAGGGGGTGAACTAAAAGCCAGACTAATATCTATATATATATCTATATATATATATATATATATATATATATAGTTGCCCGTGATGCGTTTGCATGGTGGGCTGTAAGTGGCGGCATCCCATTCCATTACACGCTCCCGCTACCAACACAGTCTAATGAGTGGGGGGAGCTGTAGCACGTAACAGGCAGCTGTGCGTATATAAAGGGAGCCAGCACAGGGTAATAAATGTGAGCTCCTGCTACCCAATACTTGCGTAGTGGGAAGGCGACAGTACGTTCTGACAGACTATGGGAAAAAAGCTGCGGGCGGCTGTGCTTTGTTGCGATGAGTATGCATCACAGCAACACCATGATGTGCAGCCCCTGCAGCAAGGATGTAGGAGGACACATTTGTGTATATACAGTTTATATATATTTATATATATATATATATATATATGCACCAGTAGGTGTCCAGCACTCCTGCAACACGTGCACCATGCCCTGGTGCCACGATTCTCACATACAGACCTCCAAATGGTATCTGGCACCCAGGGACAAATAAAGCAGGCTATAGACCATGATGTAACCGTTTGATCTGTAGCCTGCTTTATTTGTCCCTGAGTGCCAGATACCATTTGGAGGTGTATATATATATATATATATATATATATAGTGCAGGGGGATGAGGTTGTTACAAGCGACCAAAGGTGTCAAATAAATAATGTAAAAAACCAGGTACTGCTACTCTGATTTTACCTCAACCTCTTAAAAGATAAGCTTTTTCATGTTTTATCCTATGTATTTTACATCGTATTTTTCCTATGCCTGTGTGTACCTTTTATGAATTTTAGGCATATATAGCTTTGATTTTATCAACCTAGCTTCTTGCTCTTTTTTATATAACAGTTTTTTTACTAGGCTGCATTGGTCTAGTTTTATTGTTTCAGTTATTACCAACCTTTTTTAGTGCCCGTCCTTTTTGAAATTAAAAAAAATTTTTTTTTATCAGTACCTGGTTTTTTACATTATTTATTTGACACCTTTGGTCGCTTGTAACAACCTCATCCCCCTGCACTATTTTCAATTTGTAGGCATATATACCAGTGCCTTCATATATCTTTGAGGTTTCTTAGCTGACGCCCTAAATACTTGAAAGGGAGTGTCCACCAGGTCTAGTTCTGTTTATTAGTCCAGAACGTTCCCCCTTTTTTTCCCATACTGTTTATATACCTTAGATACTGTATCTGTGGCGCTGGTAGCTTCTTTTGTACACATATATATATATATATATATATATATATATATATATAGATATATATATATATATATATATATATATATTAGATATATATATATACACACATATACATATATATCTTATATATATCTTGTATATGTGTGTGTGTGTGTGTGTGTGTGTGTGTGTGTGTATATATATATATATATATATATATATATAAAAAAATAATTTAAATTATTTTGCAGGAGTAACTAGATATAGAAGTATTTTGGAGGAATCTAAACTTGAAATACCTGGCTTTTTTTTAAGCACTTACTAGGGCATCCAGGAAGAGGGTCTGTCACTCAGATAGGAAGCAGCAGCAAGTGGAGGGACTGAGGCAGAGTGGAGATTGCAGCAGCTGTCCAGCTGCCAAGACACACAGCAAACCTGACTAGTGCACAACCAGCGATTTGCGGGTCTTTGGAAAGGGGCGGGGCCAAATTCCGGATGGGTGGGGCTTAAATCGTGGACCGCAGCACTGGCTTATTTACCTTAAAAAAATCAGTCTGGTCTGTCGGGGGGGGGAGGTTTCTGGGTACTCAGAAACCCCCCCTGCGTGCGCTAGTGGACTGGACCTATAAGAGAGACTCCGCATTGCGCAGTACTGGAACAGCAAGCAGCTTTTAGCAAGGGGATTTAAGGAGATTTGATTTAGCAAGGGGAGTGTTTGTGAATTCTCCCTAGTAGGTTCTTGACCTAGGGACAGTGAGAGACTAAGGGGTCTATTTATTAACATTATTTTTACTAAAATAATGTGAAAAAGGGGGTTTTCTGTTTTCACACCCTTTTCACATTATTTTAGTATCACCTGAATGTACTAAAGGGCATTTGGAGCAGTTTTCATGAAAAACTGATCCAAACCCTTTAATTCACTTTTTGTTAGTAACCTACATCGCACTCCCCATACTTATAATGGGAAATGTGATGTGGCCAAATTTACACCCAAAAAATGTGAAAAAACACTGCAGTGTGCCCTGTGATAATCTCACCAGATCAGGCTGGCGAGATCACAGGGCAGCACTGCAATCTGCACCCTTTTGCCCAGCTTTCTCTGCCCGTGGCAAAGAAAGCTGTGCGGGACCCGGCTACAGTGATCAGATATGTGTGTCCGATGGACCCACAAGCTGATCACAGTGTAAAGAAAAAACAAAACAAAAAACAACCCATACTCACCTGTCCAGGGAGCCGGTCCTCTGGTGAGTGCTGCCGGGCGCCGGGTCCCCCATGTGCTGTAATGTGACCCCGGTGCAGTAAAGTGACGCTGCAAAGTGGTAGCACACTTTACAGCACCGGGGTCACCGCAGCACCCAGAATCCGGCAGCCCAGCAGGAGTAGTGCAGACCGGCTCCCTGGTATGGTAAGTAGATTGATTTGCTAGGGGGGGATCCGCAGTGCGTGGGGGTAGTTGCGATGGGGGGGTCAACCGGGCGGTGGCGGTAGCAGCGATTTTGGCGGGGGATGCGCATGCGCAGCAGGACATCGGTTAATTTTTCCGAAAAATACCCCGATGATGCTGCGGAGTGTCATCGCAGGGACAGAACGTGACCGCAAGCCCTGTCTCTGCATGTGATAATTAATACATCCCTGCAATGTAATCAATTATCGCAGTGCGAGTTGGGGCGATTTTATCACCTGTCATCCGGATCCTGGATGCGGATGGTGATAAATAGGCCCCTAAATCCTGCAGCACAAAGACACAAAGGACAGCGCCATCTTGTGGCACAAACCATATTACACCCACTACTTATTTGTCTTCAAACCACCAGCCTCAGGTCTCCCACAAATTGACTACTTTAAGCCCCGGACTCATTGATTACTGCTTACCTAAGGATGCCCATAGTGTGTGGGAATCACCAGCCAGTGTTGAAGGTGAGAGGTCACTCACCCCAGTAAAGCCGAAACCCTGTGCACAAGTCGGGTTACAGAGCCCGTTTAATGGGACAATAATAATATTTGAGTACCTAAAAGGTTATGTTATTAGGATATATACATGTTGTGTGAGATTTAGATTCTGTAATGCCTCCATTGTGTGAAACTTATACCATATCATGTTCATGTGGTGCTACTAGGCAACAGGTCAGTTTCAGTGAGGTGGCCACACCCCAACAAATATTGTGGATTCATTATTCTGATTAGGGTGAACAAGTAAATTGTACTAGAATGGTACTAATGATCTGAGAATTATCCTAAAAGTGTTGTATTACTACCTCATTCTACTTTAATAGAATAAAACTTAAGCAGTAGCATATTGTTGTCCGTTTTCCTGTCTAAGAAGGTTCCTTCCAACCACGAGAACAACAAACCTGAGCGAAATCTATTCCACAGTGCATCCCACACGAAGGTAAGAAGAGGATACCCCTGACCAGTGTACTACATAGACTCTCTGAGTATAGCCTCCAATGTAAGTGACTAAGGGGGACATTTACTAAGCAATGATAAGAGCGGAGAAATGAGCCAGTGGATAAGTTGCCCCATCAACCAATCAGCAGCTCTGTATCATTTTATAGTATGCAAATTATAGATGTTACTTCAGTGCTGATTGGTTGCCATGGGCAACTTCACCACTGACTCACTTCTCCGCTCTTATCACTGCTTAGTAAATGTCCCCCTTAGTGTCTGAGTATGCAATCAGTTCTGCAATCATTGGCGTATCTGTAATGGGTGCAGGATGTGTTGTGCACGGGTGTGGTTCGTTTTATCAACAGTATCTAGGTCGACAATGTTTAGGTCGACCACTATAGGTCGACAGTCACTAGGTCGACATGGATGGAAGGTCGACAGGGTTTCTAGGTCGACATGTGCTAGGTCGACAGGTCTAAAGGTCGACATGAGGATTTATTTATTTTTGTGTCGTTTTCTTCGTAGAGTGACCGGGATCCCAAATTAGTGCACCGCGTCCCCTCGCATGGCTCGCTTCGCTCGCCATGCTTCGGGCATGGTGCCTTCGCTCAGCTACCGCTTCGCTCGGCAAACTTTACCGTTCCAATCGTAGTCCACGTGGATCGTTAAGTGTGAAAAAATCCACACAAAAAAAAGTGAAAAAGTCATGTCGACCTTTAGACCTGTCGACCTAGCACATGTCGACCTAGAAACACTGTCGACCTTCCATCCATGTCGACCTAGTGACTGTCGACCTAAACATTGTCGACCTAGACACTGTCGATCTTCAGACCGGATCCCGTTGTGCACACAGGTGATCCTACACATCACTGCTCTTCCATTGGAGATCTTGCCTACCCTCTACTGGTAGATTTCAGCCTGTGCCTCCAGATCAGTGCAGTGATAGGCACTGGGAGACATCCTGAGCGAACTTACTTAAACCAAAATTTAGACAAAGTTCAAACACACACAAACACACACGCATACATACACACACACACACACACACACACACACACACACGCATACACACACACACACACACACACACACTTTCTCGCTTCTTATATAGATGGACGGTTTCGCTAGTATTATGTGACAATAATTCATGTCCCGCTCAATTCTTCACTTGTCTCTGGTACATCTCTGCACCTTTATTCTTATCACAGTCCGCTCTGTCACTCTTCTCCTGTCTCCATCTCTCAGGAGCACACTTGCTTTCCACCAATTGTTTATTTCCATCACTTCTGTCTGTAGCTCATCTTCTACCAAGTTGTTGCCAGCTTTTGGGTCGTCGTCGATTATCAATATATTGAGAATATTGATATTTGGTAGGTCTTAACCCAATTACCAATCGATATAGGCAATGCGATATAAGGCCACAATGATTATTGCACTGTCCGCACTGTTCTTCTGCGTTTTGTGAATAAAGAGGGATTTCACTTATTAGCGATATGTAAACAAAAGATTGTTTTTCCACACCTACCGTATAAATATATACATGCAGGCTTCCCCAATTGTGCAGTGTTATTTCTGAGAAACTAGGGTTTCTTTTTAAACACTGCTCCTGCTGTTCACAGTCGTCACTGTCACTTTGACACTTACACCAAACGTTGGTCAGACCCCTTCAGAATCCCTTCCTTCAGGGAGGCTGCGTTTGAGACTTTTACGCAGACAAGTTTGTCTCGCTTTGCTATCACGTGCCCACACCATGGTGGTCATTCCGAGTTGTTCGCTCTGTAATTTTCTTCGCATTGCAGTGATTTTCCGCTAATTGCGCATGCGCAATGTTCGCACTGCGACTGCGCCAAGTAAATTTGCTATGCAGTTAGTAATTTTACTCACGGCATTACGAGGTTTTTTCATCGTTCTGGTGATCGTAGTGTGATTGACAGGAAGTGGGGGTTTCTGGGTGGAAACTGCCCATTTTTTAGGGGAGTGTGTGAAAAAACGCTACCGTTTCTGGGAAAAACGCGGGAGTGGCTGGAGAAACGGAGGAGTGTCTGGGCGAACGCTGGGTGTGTTTGTGACGTCAAACCAGGAACGACAAGCACTGAACTGATCGCACTGGAAGAGTAAGTCTCAAGCTACTCAGAAACTGCAAAGTAATTTCTATTCGCAATTTTGAGAACCTTTCGTTCGCAATTTTGATAAGCTAGGATACACTCCCAGTAGGCGGCGGCTTAGCGTGTGCAATGCTGCTAAAAGCAGCTTGCGAGCGAACAACTCGGAATGAGGGCCCATGTTCTTACACTACTGTACTTTCGTTGCAACTGCAAGTTCACCCACTGAAGTGGCATTCACGCCCACTTTCTGGGATTCCACGCCCTTTCCAGCCCCAGTCTCAGCCCTCTATTGGCAGCAAGTTCCAAGTCAGACTAGAGACAAAAGAAGAGTCTTAAACGTCGCGCATACACAATACCCTGCAAGAAATCACAATTTGAAACTGTAAAATGTCTCAAATTGGATTTCCGTCTGACTCTAAATTATGGTGGTTATTCCGAGTTGATCGCTAGCTGCATTTGTTCGCAGCGCAGCGATCAGGCTAAAAAACGGCAGTTCTGCGCATGCGTATGCGGCACAATGCGCACGCGCGACGTACGGGCATAACAAACGATGCAGTTTTGCACAGGGTCTAGCGATGCATTTCAGTTGCACTGCTGGCCGCAGAGTGATTGACAGGAAGTGGGCGTTTCTGGGTGGCAAATGACCGTTTTCAGGGAGTGTTCAGAAAAAACGTAGGCGTGCCAGGGAAAACGCAGGCGTGACTGGTCGAACGTTGGGCGGGTGTGCGACGTCAAATCCGGAACTGAACAGTCTGAAGTGATCGCAAGCGCTGAGTAGGTTTTGAGCTACTCTGAAACTACACCAACATTTTTTGCAGGTGATCTGCGATACAACCGTTCGCACTTCTGCTAAGCTAAAATACACTCCCAGTGGGCGGCGGCATAGCGTTTGTACAGCTGCCAAAAACTGCTAGCGAGCGATCAACTCGGAATGACCCCTTATGCTCGTAGTCCCAAAATAAAATAATAATGTCCACAAAGGAGAACTTTCACTATTTCAACATGCGTAACGTGGCATTCATCACACAACTGTATTATTGGTGATATAAAACATTTGTGTTTTGTTAAATCTACCCCCGTGTCTTCTTTTCTAAATGATTATTAATGTGGGACTAGATACTTCCTCTGGCTAGTTTCGTAACCCTGACCCTGATCATGGAAGGAATTTGGAAAATGTTCCCATAATCACAAATACTAAGCAAAACACAGCAGAGAAATAATATATATCACAACTGTGGTGAAATATGGATCTGGGGACGTTACACGCTCACACACTGCGCTTCTCTTTTTCCAAGAACATACGCTAAACTTTAATCGGATTGCTGCATTTGTTCAAAGGTGTATTGATGCTTCTACTATAGCTGGCGCCAACTTCTTGGGATTGTTGTTTTATTTCATTCTAAGGGGCCTATTTATCAAATAATTCCCACTCGGAATCACGGGTCAGGAACACTGACCGCCGTCATCTCGAAAGTAAGTGTCAGGGCCACTCTTATGGTTAGGACCCAGGGGGGTTTGGGTTAGGCACTAAAGATGTGTGTGTGTGTGTGTGTGGGGGGGGGGGGTAGCCGTAGCCGCCACCTCCTGAGTCTTAGCCCTAGTCGCCACCCCCACTATCTTAGCCCTAGCTGCCACCCATGGTGGGTTAGGGTAAGGATAGGGGGCAGAGGAGGGGTAAAAATAATTACCCCATCCCCTGTTGACATTATAATTGTTGGGATGCCGGGGTCACTCATGTCACCGTCAGCATCTCGACCTCCGGGATGGGATATTACACCTTTATTCACAACACCAAGAAACCCTTTAGAACCAGGTGGAACCAGGGGGTATCTTATAGGCTCTACACACTGGCCGATCCGCCGCCGAGCTGCCTGACGGCGGATACGGCCGACCCGGAGGCGGGGGGGCAATGACGGGGGGAGTGAAGTTTCTTCACTCCCCCCGTCACCCGACTGCATTGAAGTGCAGGCAAATATGGACGAGATTGTCCATATTGGCCTGCATGTACAGCCGACGGGGGACCAGCGATGAACGAGCGCGGGGCCGCACATCGTTCATCGCTGGAGCCTCCACACTGAAAGATATGAACGGTATCTCGTTCATTAATGAACGAGATCGTTCATATCGTGCAGTCATGTCGGCCAGTGTGTAGGGCCCATTATTTTGATTCAGATTCACCTCCACCTTCTTTTATTTAGTAATAAGGTGCTCTGAGCCCCGGTAATGGCCAGATTGCTTTCAGCTGTGGTTCGGGCTTGGATTGGCCCCCGGGTGGTAATCAGAAGCAGCCAACATAAAACCTAAACTGAAGAATTGTGAAATGTTAGAGCATAGAGCCGACGGCTGTACGGCATTGCCAAAGACAGGAAGGATGTGCTGGCATACCGTTGTCAGGTTGTGTACAGCAAATCTTACGGGTGTGGTATAGAAGGTCGATAGTAACTAAGTCGACAGTGACTAGGTCGACCGCTAATGGTCGACAGTAGCTAGGTCGACAGGTCAAAAAGACGACATGAGTTTATTTTTTTTGGTGTCGTTTTCTCCGCACAGTGACCGGGAACCCCAATTAGTGCACCGTGTTCGCTCGCCATGCTTCAGGCAAGGTGCCTCGCTCTGCTACCGCTGCGCTCAGCACAGGTTACCGTTCCCAATTGTAGTCCGCATGGATCGTTAAGTATGAAAAAGTTCAAAAAAAGAAAAAAATTGTCAAAAAAACTTTTGACCTGTCGACCTAGAGACCCTGTTATCCTAGTTATTGTCGTCCAATAGTTGTCGACCTAGTTACTGTCAACCTAGAGACCAGATCCCGCAATTTACGCTCTGACAATCGTCATAGTACTCATTGTATTTCTATGTTCTTGATAGATATAATCTCAAATCGAGTGTACAGTATCTAGCTAAGAACTCATGGGACAGATTATGGCGGTATGACAGGGCCAGGTGAGTGCCGCGCTTTGCCTACGTCTGGCCTCATATTCTCTCTTTCAGGATGACGCTAGTCAGTTTAAATTGCTGATGTTGGACAAATGGTGAGTGCCGCTGCGGACAAAGGACGGAATACCCTCAGAAACAGATCAGCAGAAGTATTTGTTACATACACACTAGCAGGGAGTTTAGGATAGGATAGAGGTGTAGATTGATAAGTGTGCTGTTTAGTTTACACATATGAGCCTGGTTTTGAATCGCATGTAGTACTAGCGCAACTGCGGACGCCCGCTGCAAATGGAAAGTGAATTGTATGCTAGTGGGGATCCAGTCAGGACTGACGCCGGAATCCCAACATTGATCAGAATGGGATCACAATGCCACGACGGCCGGGATCCCTATAGACTGACTACCGAGATGTTGGAGAGGTAAGTCATGAGGGGGGGTTAGGTTTAGGCTGCGGGAAGGGGGGGGGGGTAGGTTTGGTTTAGGCTGCGGGAAGGGGGGGTAGTTTTAGACTGCAGGAAGGGGGGGTTAGGTTTAGGCTGCGTGGAGGGGGGGTTAGGTTTAGGCTGCGGGAAGGGGGGTTAGGTTTAGGCTGCGTGGAGGGGGGGTTAGGTTTAGGCTGTGGGAAGGGGGGGTAGGTTTAGGCTGCGTGGAGGGAGAGTTAGGGGAAGGCACTCCTGGGAAGGGTTAGGCTGCAGTAAGGAGGGGTTAGGCTGCGGGAAGGGGGGGTTAGGTTTAGACTGCAGGAAGGCGGGGGGTTAGGTTTAGGCTGCGTGGATGGGGGGTTAGGTTTAGGCTGCGGGAAGGGGGGTTAGGTTTAGGCTGCGTGGAGGGGGGGTTAGGTTTAGGCTGCGGGAAGGGGGGGTTAGGTTTAGGCTGCGGGAAGGGGGGTTAGGTTTAGGCTGCGTGGAGGGGGGGGGTTAGGTTTAGGCTGTGGGAAGGGGGATTAGGTTTAGGCTGCGTGGAGGGAGAGTTAGGGTAAGGCACTCCAGGGAAGGGTTAGGGTTAGCCTGTGGAGGGTTAGGCTGCAGTAAGGGGGGGTTAGGAGGTAAGGGGGAGTAGCTTAGCTGCCTTCCTGACCCCTGTAGAGATTCTAAACAGTGGGGTGCTTCGGTCGGTATTGTGACCGCCGTCATCCCGTCCACCGTCATTTCATCCTCAACCCTGCTAGTTTAGGCTTACCATACCATGCCTTTTATCTGGGACGTTCATGTATTACACAGGTTCTGTGGCTGAATAGAACCAGGTGAAATGCAGGCTTAAAGTGAGCTAGCCACAGAACCTGTATAATTCATAAATGTGCCGGTTTAAAGGGACAGTATGGTGAGCCTATGCTAGTGCGGCTGTATGCCCATATTCTGCATCACTATTGCACTATCACTATCGCCAGTTACACCTGCCCTATACTAGGTGCAGGAGAACCACCTGAATTTGCGTCCACGTTGCATACACAAGACTCAGACTGGGCCGTATCTCCGGCTACATGCACATTACACACACAAGAAATGGTTCTCTTACGCACAATAATTGTGCGTAAGAGAACCATTTCTTGTGTGTGTAATGTGCATGTAGCCGGAGATACGGCCCAGTCTGAGTGCGGCACAGTCACACGTCTTTGAACCATTATTATGTTTGCAAATATGAATATGCAAACCTCAACAAAGGCGGGATTTACTAAAGGGAAAATGTGGTAAAACCCCCGTTTTACCGCATTTTCATATGTACTCACCCCCAACCGCCGCGTTTTCGCCCCATAGGGTATCACCATCTTTTTATGGCGATACCCTATAGAAGCCTATGGGACTCTTACCGCCGCCGCCGGATCCCGCCGCCGCCCCGCACCGCTCACGAAGACCCCCCTTCCCCCCAGAATACCTGAGAGGCTGCTGGTGCGGCCCCCCTCCTCCTTCTCCCCCGCAGCACAGCCTTGTCTCCTTCCGGCTGCAGGGGGGTGACGGAGACCTCCGCTGACCCCCGCAGACCACCGCAGACATCATCGCGGGGGCCTCCTATACCACAATGCGATACTAATCGCATATGTTAGTATCGCTGCAGTAGTACATCCCCATGTGGTATACGCGGAAAGTCTGATGTGACCACATTCCTACTCACATGACACTCAGAAACTGTCCCTTAGGGGCTTATGTATCCAGGCTTGGAATGGCCCACAGGGGTACATGGGAAACCACCGGTGGGCCCCACTGCCTGGGGGCCCACCTCCTGCTCTAAGGATCAGGTTCCAGATTGTGCACTTGAATTATACATTATACATATGTTACCTTATACTGGGCTATGGTGTATATTCTACAATGCATTGCTGTTATTAATCTGGTACATTATCATGCATGTTATCATGCATGCAGCAGCTGAATTTACTGTATATATTTATGAAGGGGCCCAGACGTTGCACTCTCTAATGGTTAGTCAAACCAATGAGGTGGCAGGCCACACCCCCTCTGCAGACTGGCCACACCCCTAACATGGGCCCCTACCACTGCCTTCTCCCAGTGGGCCCTGCATGCCCCAGTCCGACACTGTATGTATCAAGCAGTTAAAAGAGTGGAGACGCGGTCCAGTGGAGAAGATGACTGACAGTAGTAACCAATCAGCTTTGAAGTAGCATTTATCAAGTAAATTCTATAAAATGATGGGTCCATTGTTTTCACTGCTTGATGCATAAACCCGTATAATAAAGGCTCAGAGAGGTTGAACGGGATACGGTCAATTTACCTACAATCAAAATCCCGACAAGGTCAAAATCCTGACATGATCAAAATACCGACATTTAAAATATCAATAAGGTCAAAATACCGACATTTAAATTGTTGACAGGTCAAAAAGTCGACGTGAGTTTTTCATGATTTGTTTTATTGAAACCAACTTGTTCATACTTTACTATCCCAGTGGACCTGGAGGGGGAATATAATAGTGTGCCGAGCGCAGTGAGACACCGTGCCCGGACGCGGTACACTTATACGGAGTCCATGTCAACCTATGTCGACATACACACCAAAAAACAATTAAAAACTTGCATCAACTTTTTGACCTGTCAACTTTTTAAATGTCGGTATTTTGACCTTGTCAGTATTTTGATTGTAGGTATTTCAAACTGATCCCGGTTGAACTACAATACACGTCATGCTATGCTTTGATGAGTACCCAAAGAAGTGCTCACTGGACAAAGGGGATCATTCCGAGTTGATCGCTCGCTAGCAGTTTTTAGCAGCCATGCAAACGCTATGCCGCCTCCCACTAGGAGTGTATTTTAGCTTAGCAGAAGTGCGAACGTTTTTATCGCAGAGCGGCTGCAAAATAATTTTGTGTAGTTTCAGAGTAGCTCAAAACCTACTCAGCACTTGCGATCACTTCAGACTATTCAGTTCCGGATTTGACGTCACAAACACGCCCAGTGTTCGCCCAGCCACGCCTGCGTTTTCCATGGCACGCCTGCGTTTTTCCAAACACTCCCTGAAAACGGTCAGCTGACACCCAGAAACGCCCTCTTCATGTCAATCACTCTGCGGCTAGCAGGGCGACTGAAATGCATCGCTTGACCCTGTGCGAAACTGCATCATTCGTTGTGCCCGTACGTCACACGTGCGCATTGCGCCGTATATGCATGCGCAGAACTGCAGATTTTTAGCCTAATCGCTGCGCTGTGAACAAATGCAGCTAGCGATCAACTCGGAATGACCACCAAAGGGCCTAATTCACAGCAGCAAATTTGTTAACAGTTGGGCAAAACCATGTGCACTGCAGGTGGGCAGATGTAACATGTACAGAGAGAGTTAGATTTGGGTGGGGTGTGTTCAAATTGAAATCAAAATTGCAGTGTAAAAATAATGCAGCCAGTATTTACCCTGTACAGAAACAATACACCCCACCCAAATCTAACTCTCTCTGCACATGTTACGCCTGCCCCACCTGCAGTGCACATGGGCCCTCATTCCAAGTTGTTCGCTCGCTAGCAGATTTTAGCAGCATTGCACACGCTAGGCCGCCGCCCTCTGGGAGTGTATCTTAGCTTAGCAGAATTGCGAACGAAAGATTAGCAGAATTACAAATAGAAAATTCTTAGCAGTTTCTGAGTAGCTCCAGACCTACTCCTAGATTGCGATCACCTCAGCCCGTTTCGTTCCTGGTTTGACGTCACAAACACGCCCTGCGTTCGGCCAGCCACTCCCCCGTTTCTCCAGACACTCCCGCATTTTATCCTGGCACGCCTGCATTTTTCCGCACACTCACAGAAAACGGTCAGTTTCCGCCCAGAAACACCCACTTCCTGTCAATCACACTCCGATCACATCAACGATGAAAATTCTTCATTCGGCCGTGAGTAAATCTACTAAGTTTTGTGCTAAAATACTTAGCGCATGCGCATTTTTGCCTTAATCGCTCCGTTGCGAAAATCGGCAACGAGCGAACAACTTGGAATGACACCCATGGTTTTGCCGAACTGCTAACAAATTTGCTGCTGCGATCAACTCAGAATTACCCCCAGAGTCTTTGTAGTTTTGTGCTTGGACGGGAAAAGATGAGCAAACAAATGTCCTACAACTCATATAGTTATTTGTCATATTATCAGCTGTACGCACATCATTAATCACAAGACAAGTATTCCAGCATCATCATTTAATGACTGAACTTGGCTGGGAAAAAGCTGCATGTGACCAAGTTTTAATATACTTAAAAAATAAACTTGTTTGGGAAATTCCGGGAGAGCAATTGATCAGTTGTCGGTGGATGGGCTTATACATAGAGGTCACAACCGGGCGTGAGAAAGAGGGTGACTATAAATGGAACTGGCGTTGGCAATAGAGTTCATTAAGCAAGGGCTGACCGAGGCACTGACTACAGTATTCCACCAGACGCTGCCATGCTGGCTTTAGTGCTAGCTGGACTTGCAGCTATGACCACACTGGGCGATGGTGAGGAAGCCTGTCCAGGTAAGTTATTATAGCGTCTTAGGGGGGATCTGTGTATGGCAGTGCTAGAGTACCGCTGTCATTGTATGATGCATCATAAACAGTTATTATGTGAGGAAGAATTCATTTACCAAAAGAGTAGTAGATTGGTGGGATAGCCTTCCAGCCGAGGTGGTAAAGGCAGTAGTTGAAGCAGGGAATTTAGAAGTGGGCATGGTAAAATGAACCTGTACAGTGTGTATTATTAGTGTTCATAAGCATCTATAAGCAGAGCTCTGTGTCACCCACCTGTCCCATAACCACATCACACAGACACACATAGTACACACAGACACACATAGTACACACAGACACACATGGGACACACAGACACACATGGGACACACAGACACACATAGTACACACAGACACACATAGTACACACAGACACACATGGGACAGACACCCATAGTACACACAGACACACATAGTACACACACACACACACACACACACACACACACACACACACACACACGGTACACACAGACACACATAGTACACACACACGCACACACACACACACACACACACACATATGGTACACACAGACACACATGGGACAGACACACATGGGACACACAGACACACATAGTACACACAGACACACATAGTACACACAGACACACATAGTACACACAGACACACATGGGACAGACAGACAGATACACATAGTACACACAGACACACATAGTACACACAGACACACATAGTACACACAGACACACATGGGACAGACATACACACATGGTACACACAGACACACATGGGACAGACACACATGGTACACACAGGCACACATGGTACACACAGACACACATGGTACAGAGAGATACACATTGTACACACAGACACACACATTAGACACACATGGTACACACAGACACACATGGGACACACAGACACACATGGTACAGACAGATACACATTGTACACACAGACACACACATTAGACACACATGGTACACACAGACACACATGGGACACACAGACACACATGGGACAGACACACACACATGGTACACACAGACACACATGGGACACACAGACACACATGGGACAGACACACACACATGGGACACACAGACACACATGGGACAGACACACACACATGGTACACACAGACACACATGGGACAGACAGATACACATTGTACACACAGACACACATAGTACACACAGACACACTTGGGATAGACAGACACACATGGGACAGACATACATAGTACACACAGACACACATGGGACAGACACACACCATACTTACCTACTTTGCTGCCTCCTCCTCCGGGAGGAGGCAGCGTTGTAGGTGTATGGGGGGCGTGGCCGGCAGCAGGAGAGCCGGTTCGGAGGCGTGGCCGGCAGTAGAATGGGCGGTCCGGGGGCGTGGCTTCGCGCGCACGTCATCGTGACTCCACCCCCCGCTGTGCTGTGCCGAGAAACGAGGCGCTGCACAGCGGGGGGCGGAGCTACGATGACGCGATTCAGCGCGAATCGCGTCATCGGACCCCCTCGGGCCGCCCGCACGTTCTCTGCTGCGGGCGGCCGAGGGGGAGAGCGGGAGGCTTGCCCACCTTTCCGGGGGGCCGGGAGAGTCACCCGATTTTCGGGAGCCTCCCGGCCATTCCGGGAGGGTAGGCAAGTATGACACACACACATGGTACACACAGACACACTTGGGATAGACAGACACACATGGGACAGACACACATGGGACAGACACACATAGTACACACAGACACACATAGTACACACAGACATCAGACACACATGGGACAGACAGACACACATGGTACACACAGACACACATGGTACACACAGACACACATGGTACACACAGACATACATGGTACACACACACACACTTGGGACAGACAGACACACATGGTACACACAGACACACATGGTACACACTTGGGACAGACAGACACACATGGGACACACAGACACACAAACACACATGGGACAGACATATACAAATGGTACACACAGACACACTTGGTACACACAGACACACATGGTACACACACAGGGCGTCTTTTTGTATGGGCTGAATGGGCTCTTGCCCAAGGGCCCCAGGAGTATACTGGTGCTAGACTGATAGCTGGGGGTCCCCTCTTTCCAGGGATACCAGATTTTTGAAAATCGGCCCAGGGGAACCGGAGATATCCGACTTGAAATCAGTGGTCCCCATCCAAGCCTGTTAATTGCTCTTCCCAGCCAGATATCTCGGGTTCTGTTTAACTTAGAGTTTTTCTGAGGGTAAAGCTAAAGCTGTTACTCTCCCCTTTTGAGTGACACTGGCAGCTTGTCTCTACTATGCCCAGAACCGGAGATATCAGCCTTCCAGCAGCTGGTCCCTGCTCCAGCTACACACACCTAATGTGCAGTTTTAGATTTTCATTGGTGAATTCATTGGCTCCTGAACTCTGATCCACAAGTCCCCAGAACCTCTTGAAAGATGGGACTCTCTAGTATTTTATCCCATTCAAAGCTAAGAAATATATTTTCAGGAACTGGAGATATCTGCAGTCAGGCAAGCTGCCCTCCCACCGTAAAATGATAAATATTAAGCCCACTCCACTATCCACCCCTCCCCTGCGTATTAAACACCCCATACCAGCCTGGAAGTCATGTACCAGAGCTTCTTCATTCAGCCCAATGCCCCCTTCTACAGATTAGCCCCATCTGTGCAGTAGAGGAGTAATTAGCAGAAATTACTGCTCCAGGTCCTACATGCTGAGCGGAAGATAGAACACCCCCTACCGCCCGCGGGACATCAAATCTGCCGCTGATAGCATCTCCCACCTCTACCACTGGAGGATGGGAAGGGGGCCCAGTGCACTGCTATTAAGATGGCCTTGTACACACAGACACATGGGACAGACAGACACACATGATACACACATGGTACACACAGACACACATGGTACACACAGACACATGGTACACACAGACACACTTGGGATATACAGACACACTTGGGACACACAGACACACATGAGACAGACACACATGGGAGAGACAGACACACATGATACACACAGACACACATGGGACAGACAGACAGACACACATGGGAGAGACAGACACACATGGGACACACAGACACACATGGTACACACAGACACACATGGTACACACATGGGCAGACAGACACACATGGGACAGACAGACACATATGGGACACACAGACACACATGGTACACACAGACACACATGGGACACACAGACACACATGGTACACACATGGGCAGACAGACACACATGGTACACACATGGGCAGACAGACACACATGGGACAGACAGACACATATGGGACACACAGACACACATGGTACACACAGACACACATGGGACACACAGACACACATGGTACACACATGGGCAGACAGACACACATGGTACACACATGGGCAGACAGACACACATGGGACAGACAGACACATATGGGACAGACAGACAGACACATATGGGACACCCAGACACACATGGTACACACAGATACACATGTGACAGACAGATACACATGGTACACACATGGGCAGACAGAAACACATGGTACACACATGGGCAGACAGACACACATGGGACAGACCGACACATATGGGACAGACAGACAGACAGACACATATGGGACACCCAGACACACATGGTACACACAGATACACATGTGACACCCAGACACACATGGTACACACAGACACACATGGTACACACAGTAGCGGATCTTGCCACGGGCAAGCAGGACTTTTGCCCGGGGCGCCGCCTTCCGGAGGGCGCTGGCGCCTTCCGGAGGGCGCCGCACCGTGGCAAGATCCGCCACTGCTGCCCGCTGTGTCCCCCGCCGCCTCTGCCCGCTGTCGTCCCCGTCCGCCAGTGTGAAGGGAACTAGACGCTATGCGTCTAGTTTCCCTTCGTGGAGAGTAACTGCTGAGCGGTGCGCGATGACGTCATCGCGCACCGCACAGCAAAGGTCCTCTCCATGAAGGGAACTAGACGCTATGCGTCTAGTTTCCCTTCGTGAAGAGGACCTTTTGCTGTGCGGTGCGCGATGACGTCATCGCGCACCGCTCAGCATTCAAACGGCCCTAGCAATGTACAGGGGGCGTAACTGACCACGCCCCCTGTATTAGGCCACGCCCCCATTTCCTGCCCGGGGCGCAGGGCGCCCTTGAACCGGCCCTGGGTACACACAGATACACATGTGACACACAGACACACATGGTACACACAGATACACATGTGACACCCAGACACACATGGTACACACAGATACACATGATACACACAGACACACATGATACACACAGACACACATGATACACACTTGGGACAGACAGCCTGCGGATAACACACACAATGCAGAGATCTGTCTCTAGTGAAGTACCTGCCTGTGGGATATTAGTTGATCTCCTTCTTTGTTTATTCTCCTGAGGAAAACATCAGTTTCTGGGAATTACCTTCCATCTGCCTTTAGGTCCCTCTCTCTCTTATTCTTTTAAACGGGTGTACTACGAGATACCGGCACTCGGGATTCTGGCACA
>NC_086451.1:43386401-43503901 GCF_028390025.1 Pseudophryne corroboree
AACCCTTTTTGAACCTTAATTCTTTGTAAGGATATTCATATGCCTATCCCAAGCATGTTTAAATTGCTCTACAGTCTTAGCCTCTACCACCTCTGATGGGAGGCTATTCCACTTATCCACTACCCGTTCTGTGAAGTAATTTTTCCTTAAATTTCCCCTGAAACCCCCCCCCCCCCCCTCCAATCTCAGTGTATGTCCTCGAGTTCTAATACTTCTCTTCCTTTGAAGAATGTTTCCCTCCTGAACTTTGTTAAGACCCTTGATATATTTGAAAGTTTCTATCATGTCCCCCCTCTCCCTTCTCTCCTCCAAACTATACATGTTAAGATCTTTTAGCCTTTCCGGGTACGTTTTGTGATGTAGGCCATGCACCATTTTAACCATATACTCATAATACATAGCATAAAAACAATTAATTCCGTGTTGATATAGGATCCACACTGAAATTCCTAGATGTTCCCACAAACTAGTGCACTAGTGATTACCAGATTGACTACTGTGGTGATCCTTATAGGAACCAATATATCCTTCAGTCCGTATTTTAAATGCACACAACTGATGGCTCAATTAAAGGGAATTTCAGATGGTACTAATAAGTCAGTTCCGTGGTTACAAGGTTACTTTTCCTTTGGAAAATTTAAGATAGTAGACTATGTAGCAAATACTCTGCTATTTATGATGTTTAATGTCTCTATTCCTTAAGCATCAATATGCCCATATCAAAGCACACTGCAGAAGTTCCGTCTGCCACTCTCTCACTGTGACAGCATGACGGAGCGATGGGTGCTTACTACTTCCAATATTCTGGCGGCACTGGCAGGTGACCGGGCGCCGCTCACACCAGCAGCTTCGTCTGTCGCTCTCTCACCCTGATATGTCAGAGCAGTTGCCGCTTGCTGCTTACAGGAGATTTGGCGGTGCTAAAGATGGCCAAATGCCGCTGGCTCCAAGAGGGTTTAACTGACGGCCACGGTCCCCATTTAGCAAGGGGAACCCGTGCAAGTGGCTCCAATCAGACAGCCTGGCGGTATGGATGGAAGTGGAGTGAATGAAGCCGTGGAACTGTGAAGAGTACTTGAATCCTAATACAGCACTGACGCGTTTCTCGACCGGCACACACTGGTCGTTTCCTCAGAGGGTTGGATGCTACTGATTCCTCTCCCTATGCAACAAAGCATCTGACATGCCTTTCTCATTGCTTTGTTGCATTGCTTTCCTGCCTTCAAGTCACTTGAAATAGTGACTCCTAAATCCCTTTCATGTCACTATACTTTAAAGTTTTAATGTACCTTTGTCTTTGTGATATTGGAGAAGATTCTGAAGGCTGGCAGCAGGTGGCACTGTTGAGACACTGCAGAGTAGAAGGGTGTAAACCAGAGGTTCTCAAATGCATTCCTCAAGGCACCCTAGCAGTCCAGTTTCAAGTTTATCCATCCTAGGCCAGAAGTGACTTAATTAGCACCTCAGTCAATTTAATTTAATCATCTGTGCTAAGCCATGGATATTGTATACCTAAAACCTGGACAATTAGGGGGCCTTGAGGACTGCGATTGAGAACCTCTGGTGTAGACTGAAGTAATATGGAAACAGACCAGGGGGTATATTTACTAAAATTTGATTTTGGAAGGAGTTTTATGTATCTTCCAAATTGATTGAAATCGATTCTATTTGGTCTTTCTAAACTTTTAGAATTTTACCTTATTCACTAAAAATCAATTTTGCATTAGATTTTAAAATCGAATTTGATGTTGATTCATGTTTAGAAGGGTTTTAGAATTGAATCTATGAAATCCCTTCCTAAATCGAACTTAAAATCCTCATTGAAATCCCCAGCCAAATAGAATGTAAAATGGAATAGAACTCACTAATTAAAGAGGAAACACACTCATTACATTGTTTTATACATGAAAATTGTTTTTATTATTATTTTTTACAATTTTTGCGGGGTTATGCAAGAGATGGCAGCTGAGCAAAAAGACAATTTTTAAAAAATATTGATTAAAAAATATCCATATGCAATTTGTAAAAAATATTATTGGAATCAAACAAAGATGCATTCTGCCAAGGATTTGATGGCTATATGTGCCTCTAATATTTAAAAAAATAAAACTTACACATACTGGTTATATTATACAAAAACCATCCCTCTGCAACTTGTCCTATAAGATTTAAGACATACAGGGATGTGTTGATAAGGTTGCAAGCATCATGGACAGAATCTGGATAGGCAATTACTTCACTCTTGTTTTTTGCCAATCTCATAATAATTTACTGTACATTTGCTAATATTGTGCTCTGGTGCTATCTTTTGCATATTTTTCCCCCTAAAAGTCTAAATATGTGCTCTACGCAACTCATGAAGCTACTGACAGTACTCAGAATGTTTTTTTTAGCATTTTTTTTCAGTCAGGTGGCGTTTTGCATGGTATAGATAGGTGCACAACATACCATTGTCTTGGGCATCCATTTTTGCTACATTCACAGTGCCCTATGTGTTTTTGGGTACTTAAAAAGTCATCACTATCATTTTCCTATCTTTAGAATGGGGTTAGAAGCCAAAATCGAATATCTAGGATCATTCTAAACATTTGGAGATTTGAGGTTCAATTTGGAGGTCCATTTCAAATCAAACCTTAGTAAATGAGGGTATTTCATGTTGTTCTATGGGAAACCATCAAAGTTTTTTAAAATTTGATTTCTATATGAATTGAATCTGCCAATAGAATCAATTTGACATTCGATTTGGGCTTTCGTAAATCTGTTCAACCCAAATTGAATGGAAATTGAATTGAAACAGAATCCCAAATCCCTTGAACCACCAAAATTGAACTTTAGTAAATTTCGCCCCAGGTCACAACCAGTAAGTAACGCATGTGTCACACTGCAATGGAAATTCTTGATGGGGCCGGAATACAGCCAAAGTCAGAACACAATGAGGCTGAGGTGAAGTAAGGCACATTAAGGTCTAAGCACTAAACCTTGGAGAGAGATAAAGTACCAGCCAATCAGCTCTTAACTACTATGTCACAGGCTGTTTTAAAAATGACAGTTAAGAGCTGTTTGGCTGCTACTTTATCTCTCTCCACTTTATCTCTCTCCAAAGATTAGTACACGGACCCCAAAGTCAGGAAAATCCAATAAGCAGGACAATACACAGGCAGAGGTCGGCACACGGCGAGGCTGAGACTAGGTGAAGAACAGTTAAAGGGAAGTGCAGCACGTGGGTCTAGACACAGGCAAAATTCGATACTTAGGAATGCTGAACAAGGACTTTGGAATGAGATATGGAAAACCACCAAGGCACTCATGGGCGTAGCTACCATAGGTGCAGGGGATGCGGTTGCTGTGGGGCCCGAGTCATTATTCTCTGGGGCCCTGCCCTTCCCCTGAACCTAGCTGCTGAGCCCCGGCGCTGGCTGCTTATACCCTAGAAGTGTGCTGTGCTGCTGCTCACCAGGCTGGCACCGCCTCTCCTGAGTCCTAACTAACACTGGGAGGAGGCGTGGTTGAGTCTGTAGGGACATCATTGGACCACGGGCACCACTCCTCCTCTCAGCATCCACCTCCTACTCCTCCTCCTCTCAGCGTCCACCTCCTCCTCCTCTAGATGCTGCCAGCCGGGAGAGCAGCAGATGAGGCTGCAGTAAAGTTCAGAAAACGGTGCCCTATTGGTGAGTGCTCACCCGCTGGGAGAGGGTGCCTCTTGCAGTCGGGCGAGGTGGGTGGGGCAGAGCGGGGGGGGGGGGGTGGCCTAACTGTGCTATGGGGCCCTAATGCACATAGCTACGCTCCTGAAGGCACTGGATAACCAGGATCTTGCTGTAATACTCAATCGCTGAGGTCTGGAAAGGAGCATCCTAAATAAGGAGCTGTTAGATGACCCCACTAGCAGAGAGGCCAAGATGTCATCGCCATACAGATTACATGTTGTGAAGCCAAGGTACATAAAAGTGATCCGCATCTACAAGCCAGGAACCGATGCCATGCAGACCTCAGCCACCAAGAGACCGCCATCCCCCAACCCACAGTAGCAGACCTCCCTGGACCTTGCTAGTTGGATATAGGACTTTTCTGTAAGATGCCTCTAGACCAGGGGTGGGCAATTATTTCAGCTGGGGGGCCGCTTTACACTTCCAGCGAATATTCGAGGGCCACACACAAAATACTCAAAAAGAGATCCCTTTTTACACATTACGGCAGACAGCGTCCCCCTTATTACACATTACGGCAGGCAGCGTCCCCTTTTTACAGATTACGACAGACAGCGCCCCCGTTTTTATACATTACGGTAGACAGCGTCCCCTTTTTACACATTACGACAGACAGCGTCCCCTTTTTACAGGTTACGACAGACAGCGTCCCCTTTTTACAGGTTACGACAGACAGCACCCCCATTTTTATACATTACGGCAGACAGCGCCCCCGTTTTTACACATTACGGCAGACAGTCCCTACCCCCCTTTCCCCACCCTCCCCTAAACCTATATAGCAGTCCTTACACTCCCCCCCCTCCCCCTCCCCTAAACCCATATAACCGTTTTTAACACCCCTCCCCTGAACTTATATGGCAGCTTTAGCTTTATCCAGGACAGGGGGTTTACCTATTTGTCAGTGGCAGACGATCCCCACTGTCTGATGATCCGCGCTGCTGCTGCCGCCGCTTCTCCCCGCTGGCCGCCGCTTCTTCTCCCGGCTGGCCGCCGCTTCTTCTCCCCGCTGGCCGCCGCTTCTTCTCCCCGCTGGCCGCCGTTTCTTCTCTCCGCTGGCCGCCGTTTCTTCTCTCCGCTGGCCGCCGTTTCTTCTCCCCACTGGCCGCCGTTTCTTCTACCCACTGGCCTCCGCTTGTGCTCCCCGCTGGCCGCTTCTTCTGCTCCGAGTCCCCACTGCAGTGCCCGCCCAGCGCCACCCCCCGTGACGCCCAGCGCTGCCCAGCGCATGATAGAGGAAATCCCGGTCAGCTGACCCTGTGACGTGACCGGGATTTCCTCAGCGGCGCCGCGTCTGAGAGCAGTGCAATGACAAGCGGCCTGTCGGGCCGCTTGTCATTGCACTCTGGTGGGGCACAGAGGGCCAGGCAGGATCGGTCCGCGGGCCGCATCCGGCCCTCATGTTGCCCACCCCTACTCTAGACCATTGATAACTATAGCATGGGGTCAGCGGCAGTGATTGTAGTGCTGGCTATCCTCCTAACCCTGTCACCATTTTAGGATAGCAATAGCATAAGCATCAGACAGAGCAAATTATTTGATTATTAAAATAAAGCTAAATATATTAAAATATTTTTGTTCAATTTTTTTTTTACCAGTTTTTTTTTTTCTTTTTCTTTTTTTTTTTGACCCTGCTAAGGGAAGAACAAAATCCAGGCTGCATGTGTGACTTGGAAAAGGTGATCTGGACTTCTTACCCTTGCAACAAGTATTGCAAACTGGTCTTGTTAAATTATGCTGAAAGAATATTCTCTATCGCTGCGATCAATGATGGAAAATATTCACTACTGCCACAAAATGATCATCATGCAGGTCCGAGACGTGATGCTGAATACAACCCGCGAGAGTGCGCATCGTATCCTGTATCATGATACAGACTAAACAATATCGCAACGAACCGACCAATATCAGTGATATTGCATGGTGCAGCGGTTTCCAAACTTTTTGAATTATGACGCCCTAGAGTATTAAAAAAAATGTCATGGCACCCCATGGCCATAAGTTTCTTATTGAGAAATGTAGAAAGTAATATTACATTGAGTAAATTGCATTTATATTCATTCTTAGGTTCAATTGCTTAGATTTGCTCCTGTTTGTCCACATATTATATGATTGGCAGCCACCAGACTGGTTTTGCCTAATACATTAACCATAAATAATTTGAATTGACCACCAACCCAGGCCCTCTGGGGTGCCACAGCACACAGTTTCAGAACCACTGGCATAGTTTGTATGCACCGTTAATCTATGTCTAGTAAGTCACAAGCAAACTATGACTAAAGTCACTTACTTCTTCTTTCCCTGCTAAGAGCAGTGCAACCAAGTAACGGACAGGTCAAGTGCTACTCTATGTGTGGAGCTCCATGATTTCCACGTGTAGCTTCACCACCTCCACTTACAGAGATTGTGACTTGAGAATTGGTACAATATCACTGACCCGTGTAATGTATTCCTGGAAAAGCTGCGCGACACTACTAACTTCAAATGATTGGTAAAACCATTGAGCATGATTTTATTTTTGACTTTTTTTTATATTCTTTCTAGGACAACAAGGATCTATGGGGGACCGAGGAAAGGCCGGACCGCCTGGTGAGAAAGGTTAGTAAAATAGTATACTTGCTGTAGATGTCATTTGTAGTCTCAGTAGTACATCACAAACTATCTAGATATCATACGAGCAGTTTGTTCTAGAATTTTTGTTACTTTTTGTATCTGCAACTTTTGCTCGATTCACTATCCACGTGGACCACGATTGGGAATAGTACGCTGTGGCGAGTGCAGCAGTAGCGGAGCGAGCCGCCTTGCCTGGAGCGTGGCGAGCGAAGTGAGCTTGCGAGTGTACACGTTTCCACTGATTGTGCTTAGATATGGTTAATCATACAAAATGACACCCAAAAAATAAAAAAAAACACTTGTGTCAACCATTGTCATGTCAACCTTTTGTACTTGGCAACCTTACCCACTGTCTACCTTTTACCTGTAGACCTTTTGACCCTGTCTACCTAATGCATGTTGACCATATGGTTTCGACCTAATGACTATCTAGACAGTGTAGATCTTCGATACCACACCCAAATGTTCCACATGCTCTAATCGATGCCTTCCATCGATGGCGAACCCTTTGATGCCTTCCATCGATGGTGAACCCTTTGATGCCTTCCATCGATGGTGAACCCTTTGATGCCTTCCATCAATGGTGAACCCTTTGATGCCTTCCATCGATGATGAACCCTTTGATGCCTTCCATGAGTCAAAGTGACCTAAGCTGACTATCCCCATTTTCAGACACTAAGGGTCTAATTCAGACCTGATTGTAGCACAAAATTGTTCTCTAATGGACAAAACCATGTACAGTGCAGGTGTGGCAGATGTAACGTGTAGAGAGAGTTAGATTTGGGTGGGTTATATTGTTTCTGTGCAGGGTAAATACTAGAGATGAGCGGGTTCGGTTTCTCTGAATCCGAACCCGCCAGAACTTCATGTTTTTTTTCACGAGTCCGAGCGACTCGGATCTTCCCGCCTTGCTCGGTTAACCCGAGCGCGCCCGAACGTCATCATGACGCTGTCGGATTCTCGCGAGGCTCGGATTCTATCGCGAGACTCGGATTCTATATAAGGAGCCGCGCGTCGCCGCCATTTTCACACGTGCATTGAGATTGATAGGGAGAGGACGTGGCTGGCGTCCTCTCCGTTTAGACACTTGATTTACTAATTTTGGGGAGCATTAGGAGTACTCAGTAGTGTACAGTGCAGAGTTTTGCTGATAGTGACCAGTGACCACCACTTTTATTTATAATCCGTTCTCTGCCTGAAAAAAGCGATACACAGCACACAGTGACTCAGTCACATACATACCATATCTGTGTGCACTGCTCAGGCTCAGGCCAGTGTGCTGCATCATCTATATATATTATATATCTGTCTGACTGCTCAGCTCACACAGCTTATAATTGTGGGGGAGACTGGGGAGCACTACTGCAGTGCCAGTTATAGGTTATAGCAGGAGCCAGGAGTACATAATATTATATTAAAATTAAACAGTGCACACTTTTGCTGCAGGAGTGCCACTGCCAGTGTGACTAGTGACCAGTGACCTGACCACCAGTATATAATATTAGTAGTATACTATCTCTTTATCAACCAGTCTATATTAGCAGCAGACACAGTACAGTGCGGTAGTTCACGGCTGTGGCTACCTCTGTGTCGGCACTCGGCAGCCCGTCCATAATTGTATATACCAGTGACCTAACCGTGGTTTTTTTTTCTTTCTTTATACATACATACTAGTTACGAGTATACTATCTCTTTATCAACCAGTCTATATATTAGCAGCAGACACAGTACAGTGCGGTAGTTCACGGCTGTGGCTACCTCTGTGTCGGCACTCGGCAGCCCGTCCATAATTGTATATACCAGTGACCTAACCGTGGTTTTTTTTTCTTTCTTTATACATACATACTAGTTACGAGTATACTATCTCTTTATCAACCAGTCTATATATTAGCAGCAGACACAGTACAGTGCGGTAGTTCACGGCTGTGGCTACCTCTGTGTCGGCACTCGGCAGCCCGTCCATAATTGTATATACCAGTGACCTAACCGTGGTTTTTTTTTCTTTCTTTATACATACATACTAGTTACGAGTATACTATCTCTTTATCAACCAGTCTATATATTAGCAGCAGACACAGTACAGTGCGGTAGTTCACGGCTGTGGCTACCTCTGTGTCGGCACTCGGCAGCCCGTCCATAATTGTATATACCAGTGACCTAACCGTGGTTTTTTTTTCTTTCTTTATACATACATACTAGTTACGAGTATACTATCTCTTTATCAACCAGTCTATATATTAGCAGCAGACACAGTACAGTGCGGTAGTTCACGGCTGTGGCTACCTCTGTGTCGGCACTCGGCAGCCCGTCCATAATTGTATATACCAGTGACCTAACCGTGGTTTTTTTTTCTTTCTTTATACATACATACTAGTTACGAGTATACTATCTCTTTATCAACCAGTCTATATATTAGCAGCAGACACAGTACAGTGCGGTAGTTCACGGCTGTGGCTACCTCTGTGTCGGCACTCGGCAGCCCGTCCATAATTGTATATACCAGTGACCTAACCGTGGTTTTTTTTTCTTTCTTTATACATACATACTAGTTACGAGTATACTATCTCTTTATCAACCAGTCTATATATTAGCAGCAGACACAGTACAGTGCGGTAGTTCACGGCTGTGGCTACCTCTGTGTCGGCACTCGGCAGCCCGTCCATAATTGTATATACCAGTGACCTAACCGTGGTTTTTTTTTCTTTCTTTATACATACATACTAGTTACGAGTATACTATCTCTTTATCAACCAGTCTATATATTAGCAGCAGACACAGTACAGTGCGGTAGTTCACGGCTGTGGCTACCTCTGTGTCGGCACTCGGCAGCCCGTCCATAATTGTATACTAGTATCCAATCCATCCATCTCCATTGTTTACCTGAGGTGCCTTTTAGTTGTGCCTATTAAAATATGGAGAACAAAAATGTTGAGGTTCCAAAATTAGGGAAAGATCAAGATCCACTTCCACCTCGTGCTGAAGCTGCTGCCACTAGTCATGGCCGAGACGATGAAATGCCAGCAACGTCGTCTGCCAAGGCCGATGCCCAATGTCATAGTACAGAGCATGTCAAATCCAAAACACCAAATATCAGTGAAAAAAGGACTCCAAAACCTAAAATAAAATTGTCGGAGGAGAAGCGTAAACTTGCCAATATGCCATTTACCACACGGAGTGGCAAGGAACGGCTGAGGCCCTGGCCTATGTTCATGGCTAGTGGTTCAGCTTCACATGAGGATGGAAGCACTCAGCCTCTCGCTAGAAAAATGAAAAGACTCAAGCTGGCAAAAGCAGCACAGCAAAGAACTGTGCATTCTTCGAAATCCCAAATCCACAAGGAGAGTCCAATTGTGTCGGTTGCGATGCCTGACCTTCCCAACACTGGACGTGAAGAGCATGCGCCTTCCACCATTTGCACGCCCCCTGCAAGTGCTGGAAGGAGCACCCGCAGTCCAGTTCCTGATAGTCAGATTGAAGATGTCAGTGTTGAAGTACACCAGGATGAGGAGGATATGGGTGTTGCTGGCGCTGGGGAGGAAATTGACCAGGAGGATTCTGATGGTGAGGTGGTTTGTTTAAGTCAGGCACCCGGGGAGACACCTGTTGTCCGTGGGAGGAATATGGCCGTTGACATGCCAGGTGAAAATACCAAAAAAATCAGCTCTTCGGTCAGTTCGGTGTGGAGGTATTTCACCAGAAATGCAGACAACAGGTGTCAAGCCGTGTGTTCCCTTTGTCAAGCTGTAATAAGTAGGGGTAAGGACGTTAACCACCTCGGAACATCCTCCCTTATACGTCACCTGCAGCGCATTCATAATAAGTCAGTGACAAGTTCAAAAACTTTGGGTGACAGCGGAAGCAGTCCACTGACCAGTAAATCCCTTCCTCTTGTAACCAAGCTCACGCAAACCACCCCACCAACTCCCTCAGTGTCAATTTCCTTCTTCCCCAGGAATGCCAATAGTCCTGCAGGCCATGTCACTGGCAATTCTGACGAGTCCTCTCCTGCCTGGGATTCCTCCGATGCATCCTTGCGTGTAACGCCTACTGCTGCTGGCGCTGCTGTTGTTGCCGCTGGGAGTCGATGGTCATCCCAGAGGGGAAGTCGTAAGCCCACTTGTACTACTTCCAGTAAGCAATTGACTGTTCAACAGTCCTTTGCGAGGAAGATGAAATATCACAGCAGTCATCCTACTGCAAAGCGGATAACTGAGGCCTTGGCATCCTGGGTGGTGAGAAACGTGGTTCCGGTATCCATCATTACTGCAGAGCCAACTAGAGACTTGTTGGAGGTACTGTGTCCCCGGTACCAAATACCATCTAGGTTCCATTTCTCTAGGCAGGCGATACCGAAAATGTACACAGACCTCAGAAAAAGAGTCACCAGTGTCCTAAAAAATGCAGCTGTACCCAATGTCCACTTAACCACGGACATGTGGACAAGTGGAGCAGGGCAGGGTCAGGACTATATGACTGTGACAGCCCACTGGGTAGATGTATGGACTCCCGCCGCAAGAACAGCAGCGGCGGCACCAGTAGCAGCATCTCGCAAATGCCAACTCTTTCCTAGGCAGGCTACGCTTTGTATCACCGCTTTCCAGAATACGCACACAGCTGAAAACCTCTTACGGCAACTGAGGAAGATCATCGCGGAATGGCTTACCCCAATTGGACTCTCCTGTGGATTTGTGGCATCGGACAACGCCAGCAATATTGTGTGTGCATTAAATCTGGGCCAATTCCAGCACGTCCCATGTTTTGCACATACCTTGAATTTGGTGGTGCAGAATTTTTAAAAAAACGACAGGGGCGTGCAAGAGATGCTGTCGGTGGCCAGAAGAATTGCGGGACACTTTCGGCGTACAGGCACCACGTACAGAAAACTGGAGCACCACCAAAAACTACTGAACCTGCCCTGCCATCATCTGAAGCAAGAAGTGGTAACGAGGTGGAATTCAACCCTCTATATGCTTCAGAGGTTGGAGGAGCAGCAAAAGGCCATTCAAGCCTATACAATTGAGCACGATATAGTAGGTGGAATGCACCTGTCTCAAGTGCAGTGGAGAATGATTTCAACGTTGTGCAAGGTTCTGATGCCCTTTGAACTTGCCACACGTGAAGTCAGTTCAGACACTGCCAGCCTGAGTCAGGTCATTCCCCTCATCAGGCTTTTGCAGAAGAAGCTGGAGGCATTGAAGGAGGAGCTAACACGGAGCGATTCCGCTAGGCATGTGGGACTTGTGGATGCAGCCCTTAATTCGCTTAACAAGGATTCACGGGTGGTCAATCTGTTGAAATCAGAGCACTACATTTTGGCCACCGTGCTCGATCCTAGATTTAAAGCCTACCTTGGATCTCTCTTTCCGGCAGACACAGGTCTGCTGGGGTTGAAAGACCTGCTGGTGACAAAATTGTCAAGTCAAGCGGAACGCGACCTGTCAACATCTCCTCCTTCACATTCTCCCGCAACTGGGGGTGCGAGGAAAAGGCTCAGAATTCCGAGCCCACCCGCTGGCGGTGATGCAGGGCAGTCTGGAGCGACTGCTGATGCTGACATCTGGTCCGGACTGAAGGACCTGACAACGATTACGGACATGTCGTCTACTGTCACTGCATATGATTCTCTCAACATTGATAGAATGGTGGAGGATTATATGAGTGACCGCATCCAAGTAGGCACGTCACACAGTCCGTACTTATACTGGCAGGAAAAAGAGGCAATTTGGAGGCCCTTGCACAAACTGGCTTTATTCTACCTAAGTTGCCCTCCCACAAGTGCAATCGGCGTACGAGGTTACATCCAGAAAATGTGGAGAAGATGATGTTCATTAAAATGAATTATAATCAATTCCTCCGCGGAGACATTGACCAGCAGCAATTGCCTCCACAAAGTACACAGGGAGCTGAGATGGTGGATTCCAGTGGGGACGAATTGATAATCTGTGAGGAGGGGGATGTACACGGTGATATATCGGAGGGTGAAGATGAGGTGGACATCTTGCCTCTGTAGAGCCAGTTTGTGCAAGGAGAGATTAATTGCTTCTTTTTTGGGGGGGGTCCAAACCAACCCGTCATATCAGTCACAGTCGTGTGGCAGACCCTGTCACTGAAATGATGGGTTGGTTAAAGTGTGCATGTCCTGTTTTGTTTATACAACATAAGGGTGGGTGGGAGGGCCCAAGGATAATTCCATCTTGCACCTCTTTTTTCTTTTCTTTTTCTTTGCATCATGTGCTGATTGGGGAGGGTTTTTTGGAAGGGACATCCTGCGTGACACTGCAGTGCCACTCCTAGATGGGCCCGGTGTTTGTGTCGGCCACTAGGGTCGCTAATCTTACTCACACAGCTACCTCATTGCGCCTCTTTTTTTCTTTGCGTCATGTGCTGTTTGGGGAGGGTTTTTTGGAAGGGACATCCTGCGTGACACTGCAGTGCCACTCCTAGATGTGCCCGGTGTTTGTGTCGGCCACTAGGGTCGCTAATCTTACTCACACAGCTACCTCATTGCGCCTCTTTTTTTCTTTGCGTCATGTGCTGTTTGGGGAGGGTTTTTTGGAAGGGACATCCTGCGTGACACTGCAGTGCCACTCCTAGATGGGCCCGGTGTTTGTGTCGGCCACTAGGGTCGCTAATCTTACTCACACAGTCAGCTACCTCATTGCGCCTCTTTTTTTCTTTGCGTCATGTGCTGTTTGGGGAGGGTTTTTTGGAAGGGCCATCCTGCGTGACACTGCAGTGCCACTCCTAGATGGGCCCGGTGTTTGTGTCGGCCACTAGGGTCGCTAATCTTACTCACACAGCTACCTCATTGTGCCTCTTTTTTTCTTTGCGTCATGTGCTGTTTGGGGAGGGTTTTTTGGAAGGGCCATCCTGCGTGACACTGCAGTGCCACTCCTAGATGGGCCCGGTGTTTGTGTCGGCCACTAGGGTCGCTAATCTTACTCACACAGCTACCTCATTGCGCCTCTTTTTTTCTTTGCGTCATGTGCTGTTTGGGGAGGGTTTTTTGGAAGGGACATCCTGCGTGACACTGCAGTGCCACTCCTAGATGGGCCCGGTGTTTGTGTCGGCCACTAGGGTCGCTTATCTTACTCACACAGCGACCTCGGTGCAAATTTTAGGACTAAAAATAATATTGTGAGGTGTGAGGTATTCAGAATAGACTGAAAATGAGTGTAAATTATGGTTTTTGAGGTTAATAATACTTTGGGATCAAAATGACCCCCAAATTCTATGATTTAAGCTGTTTTTTAGTGTTTTTGGAAAAAAACACCCGAATCCAAAACACACCCGAATCCGACAAAAATAATTCGGTGAGGTTTTGCCAAAACGCGTTCGAACCCAAAACACGGCCGCGGAACCGAACCCAAAACCAAAACACAAAACCCGAAAAATTTCAGGCGCTCATCTCTAGTAAATACTGGCTGCTTCTTTTTTTTACACTGCCATTTAGATTTCAGTTTGTACACACCACATCCAAATCTAACTCTCTCTGCAGATGTTACATATGATCTGCCCCACCTGCAGTGCATATGGTTTTGTCCATTAGAGAACAATTTTGCTGCTACAATCAGGTCTGAATTAGGCCCTAAATCATATTACTACATAGTAATTATTGCAGCATAAGTTTGAACTTGTCCCGGTTCTCTACAGTCGCTTACTTACAATTGTTTTATATGATTTTTGATGCAGGTTCTACCACAGTAATAAAAGGTGAAAAAGGTAAGCACTTTCTACTGATGTAAAATACTATACATAAAAAAATTGACTGATGACTTATGGTTGAAACTGTCTGCAACATACCTCAGTCATGTGACTACTTCCAACTAGAGATGAGCGGATTCGGTTTTACTCGGTTCTCAAAACCGAATCTTATTGGCTATCCAAAACACGTGACATCCGTGAGCCAATAAGATGTCATTTTGAGAACCGAGTAAAACCGAATCCGCTCATGTCTACTTCCAACTGAATTGATTGGCTGAATATTAGTTCAGCCCACAAAATGGCTGCCTCCTCTGTGGTAATGCCACAGGACAACTTGAGATCAATTAAAAGCCACCACACACGTATTCCTCTGACTGTAATAAGTCAGGGATTATCAGCCATTGTGTTACAGGTACCCCATGTGATGGGAAATGTTTTCCAAGTACACACTTGTGGGGGAGTGGGGGAGATGTGCAGCGGGTACCCCACAGTGTAGAGAACCCCCATACCTGTTCTGGTGGTGCCATCTTTCCAGTTATATATTCAGAAAGAGGGTAAAGGCTCAGATTCAGAGAAGGTATGGGATGGAGTGTGTCTTTGAATGCAAAAATTATGATAATGTCTACAGGAGGTGCCTCAAGGAACAAGACGCCTCTTTCCAGCATATTAGATCTGAGTTCTGCATCTGAAGACCCAGCATCAGATCACCATGGTGACAATAATTTTCAATGGTGGAATTCTGAGCAAGCCTAAGCTTACTCGGAATGGCCATTGCCTGCCCCCTTGCAAAGCCAGTAAACCTACATCAGTGGATGCATACACTGTCCTCACCACTCTAAGAAATCAGGGCTGACGCTCCCTAAATTTCCAGAAATGCAGCAGTGTAACCCTGTCCCGGCCCCTAAATGGCTGTATATGAGTCATGCCCTGGTCTGGGGGCACTGTGTGCTATCTTGTAGGACTCGTTCTGCACATGTACAGAATGGGTTGTGTGTATGCGCAGTCCCACAAACATCAGTTTTACATACTTCTCTGAATCAGGCCCTCTGGCACAGTACCAGAGCTTTTGCTGATCCTGTGCGGAGCCATCTTTATATATCACTGGAAAGATGGCATCTTTCTATATCACCGGAAATATGGCATAACAGGATAAGTATAGGGAGGGTACGGACAGCCACAGTGGCACCGCACATCCTGGTCTCATGATAAATACACCATACATATACCGCCTAATGTATGTGTAAATGTCCTGGACAAGTTCACCTGTGCTCCCAAAATGGTGGACAAACCTCCAGTGAAGTGACCGATACGGGGGCTTTATGGGATGTTTGCTGTTATTCGTGTCATTAAAACCCCTCCTCTGAGGGTATCGCCCGCCGCTATCCTCCGAAAGTACCACTTGAACTCTCCCTCCAGGATTTTCCTGGAGGCAAATTATTAGAAGTATCCCCTAATCTGAACACTTTTATGCAAAGTCAATTATGTAAGTAAATGTTTTTAAAATACCCAATTAGTTTTGTTTATGTTTTATTGTAATTGGAGCTACATTGACCAGACGGGCCGTATGACTATATCTTAGGTCCCCTATGGAATAAAATATAGCATAGGCTGAGAACTGAGGATACTACTACTAGTAACATGAATGTTTAACTTGCAAGGATCAATGACAAATGTAAATGATGCTACTGTACCGAGATATTTTATTACTTGCTTTGTGCTAAATGCAAATCCAGCTAACAGATCTGTACTCCATCCCCCTAGGCGAGAAAGGAGAAAGCGGCCGGACAGAGTCTTATGGTGGGTGATCGTCCTGAGTGTGAGTCCTATCAGTAATATGTCCTTAAAGAGTCCCAGGGTAGTTTGCGATTGGGGTTGTGGAATAAAAGGTCTAGAATTCCAAAATCAGGAAAGCTGGTGCAATACGTTGACGACAGCTCTGACTTCAGGTCACGGAATTCAGATCAATGACAGAAAATGTGTACTGGATGTAGGTTTCAGATTATTCACATGAATAGTGAATGGCCCTGGAAATAGGAAACGTACAGAGAGCTCATAACCTGTAATCTAACATCTTACATATGAAATCTTGCAGTAAATAATGCGCAGTATATAATGTGAGCAGCAGAAATCGGGACTTTGGGGGTTATGCTGCTATCATGCTCTTCTTACAAACATGGGTGGATTTAGGAGTCATGGCACTCCTAGGCACAGAAGTAATGGCTTACCCCAGTGGTTCCCAAACTTTTTTAAGCCACGACGCCATAGAGCAGAGATTTTCAACCTTTTACAACTCGCCAAGGCACAGTCAAATATAATGGTGATGCATGGTGCAGTTGCATGTCCTAGGATGTCATGTCGCAGCTTCTCCATAGGTAACGCCTGAGCCACATCTGAGAAAGCCAGAAGAGCCCAAAACTGCCCGGGCCCAAAATTAGAATTGGCTCTGCAACCACTAAACCCACCAGTATTGATCGTTCCAGGGCCTCAGTAGCGGCAGAACACTGACGGGCCTGGCTGTGCTTCTATGGCGGCACACCTGGAGACTGCTCAGGGCACACTAGTGTGCCATGGCACACTGGTTGAAAAACACTGCCCTAGAGTATCAGAATTTTTTTCACGGCACCCCTAGGCCAAAAGTTTTTCTTGAGAAATGTAGTAAGAAATATTAAATTAAGTAAATGGTGTTTATAGGTCATCCTTAGGTTCAATTGTGTGCTAAGGGACAAGATGTGCTTCTGTTTGTCCACATATTTTATGATTGGCAGTCACCAGCAGTGGTTTTGCCTATTACGTTGACCATAAATAATTTGTATTGTCCTGGACTACCAATCCAAGCCACCCCTGCAAGTGTCCCGAGGCACCACAGGGTGCCTCAGCACACAGTTTGAGAACCACTGCCCTAGACTATAAAAAATATCTCAGAGTATGACCCCAACTTGGGCTCTTATTGGCCATCAGGCTAATAGAGCTTTCTGTTACCTATTTCCTAAGTACTTACTGTAGTAGCCTTCATTTTCTCCATTTAACCTAAAGCAGTAATAGCACCTACAGTCTCAACTAAAATATTTGTAACTTTTCAATATCTACACTTTTTTTGTCTCTATGACTGTAGCTGCCAGGAACTGCAAGGAGTTACATAACCAAGGGGCAGTGCTGAGTGACTGGTACACTATATACCCAGACGGCAGCCAGCCAATCAAAGTCCTATGTGATATGGACACGGACGATGGTGGATGGATTGTAAGTACTGAAAAACTGGACGAATGAAAAATGTAATTGCTAAAGGGGAGATGTACCAAACCTTGGAGAGAGAGATAAAGTTGAGATGTTGCCCAAAGCAAGCAATCAGCTACTAACGGTCATTTATCTACCGTAGTCTTTTAAATGACAATTATAAGCTGATTAACTGCTTTGGACAACGACTTTACTTATCTCTCTCCAGCGCTTGATACATGTCCTCTTTGTGTGTTAGTATTAGACTTTGGATAAGTTCAAGTATAGATATGCATGTGTATCCACTGGGGTGAGGCAGACTCACTTCATCCGCTGGCAGGAGGACAGGTTGCTGGAAAGTCCTAGGTGCCATTTGCCATCAGTGATGCCAAGCTGTTGTATACCTTACATTGTGAGCAGGGCGCCCCCTATGCATTAGAATGCCATTTACCACTATCTAGCTAAGAATGACTCTGTTTTGCCTTTGGCCCCTTAGCCTTGCTCTCTGGGGTAAGGGAGTGAGAGGGCCCTTCCTTTTTTGAAGCCCCAATAACATTTTAGTATCTTCTAGTTTCAGCACCTTGCACTTGGAGACAGGAAGCCCCTTTGAACTTGCCAAAGGGATAGTATCAGATCTGAGCACTTGGGATGCCGGCAGTCTTAATACCGACAGCGGCATCTCGACGCTCAGGATCCAAAAACCTGGTAGGTAAGTATTCTATCCCTAATCTCAAAATGCCCTAACCCTCCTTTTCTGCAGCCTGACCCTAACCCTCCCCTCCCCGTAGCCTACCCTTTCTCGGTGGTGCCTAACCCTAACCCCCCCTGCCCGCAGCCTAAACCTGACCCTCTGTCTCCTGCAGCCAAACCCTCCCCGCAGCCTTACCCTAACGCCCCTCCCCGCAGCCTAAACCTGACCATCTGTTTCCTGCAGCTAAACACTAACCATTCCTGGGAGTGCCTAACCATAAGCCCCCCTCCCTGCAGCCTAAACTTAATCCTCACCCCACAGCCTAAGTCTAACCCTCCCCCCGCAGCCTAAAACGAACCCCCCGCGGCTCTCCTCCCCGCTGTGTCGGCAAACCCTCATTCGGGATAGTGAGAAATGTTTGGATCCCGGCGCCGGTATTCCGAGTAGTGTCAGGATTCCAGCATCTATATTTTGACTGCGAGACCCCAACCACTGGGATCCTAACCAAATCCCCTTCCCAAAACTTGCCATTAAACAAGAATGCAATAGTACTTACCACAAATACTAATGTAGGGGAGAACTAATGCATTGGACATCCAGCAGGTATTGTGGAATTGTGTCTTCTCCCCTTGCTGTAGGTGTTCCAGAGACGTTGGGATGGGTCAGTGGATTTCTTCCGGGACTGGGATGCCTACAAGAAAGGGTTTGGAAGCCGACTGAATGAATTTTGGCTGGGGAACGACAATCTCCAGAAAATAACCTCATTAGGTAACGATCCGCATCTCTGCATACTACATGCTGTCCTTGCCGATTGGTTCTGATCACCTTTCCAAATAAATGAAACAATCTCACAAACATTTCAAAGTCGGAATTGGCACAATGTAAGAACAGAAGTCTGCAGTGCGGTGCAAATTAATTGGGGCAAAGGGAGGTTTTGCGTTTTTTCATCTTCAGCGTTCAGTGCAGAGCAAAAGACAGCAAAAACAAGCCTTGTGCCAATGAATCTGCTCTCCGCTGTCACCTGGTGTGAGGGTAGTGGGGTAATGTTCATACATAGGGGGGATCCAAATGTTTGAAAAGTCAGTTGGATGTCTGTTTTTCCTATCTATTATATAGGAAAAAACAGACACCCAACCGACTTTTCAAACATTTGAATTCCCCCCATATTGTCAACACTGGCCTTCCTGGTACAGTGATGTGGGTTAAATAAATCACATAAATTGTGGGTGAAAGACACATTCATTATGTATGAAAAGTTAAACACACAACACAATACAATGTGACAATGGCCCTCATTCCGAGTTGTTCGCTCGCAAGCTGCTTTTAGCAGCATTACACACGCTAAGCCGCCGCCCTGTGGGAGTGTATCTTAGCTTAGCAGAATTGCGAACGAAGTATTCGCAATATTGTGAAAAGACTTCTCTGTGTAGTATCTGAGTAGCTCGAGACTTACTCTTCCAGTGCGATCAGTTCAGTGCTTGTCGTTCCTGGTTTGACGTCACAAACACACCCAGCGTTCGCCCAGACACTCCCCCGTTTCTCCAGCCACTCCCGCGTTTTTCCCGGAAACGGCAGTGTTTTTTCACACACACCCATAAAACGGCCAGTTTCCGCCCAGAAACACCCACTTCCTGTCAATCACACTCCGATCACCAGAACGAAGAAAAAACCTTGTAATGCCGTGAGTAAAATACCAAACTTCTTAGCAAATTTACTTGGCGCAGTCGAAGTGCGAACATTGCGCATGCGCAATTAGCGGAAAATCGCTGCGATGCGAAGAAAATTACAGAGCGAACAACTCGGAATGAGGGCCAATGTCTGTGAATTCACCACACTGAAAATCAAATACACATCTATGCCTCACTAATATCTAAGACTCACTTTGATGCACTATAGGAATGGCCATCAACCAGACCAATGTTAACTACTTTTACCATTGATGGGGGAGAACCAGATAGGTTCCCACCATCGATGATACTGTGCTACCATTTTTTTCCCCTTCCTTTCTTCTTTTTTTCTGCCCCTGAAACCCATGAAGCCCCGCCCCTGGGCTTTGATTGGCGGCAGTTCATTGCACACTAAAGCAGGGGTGACCATCGGTGGATTAAACCATCAATGGTTACCTTGCAGATGGTTTCACACCATCAAGGTTATCCATCGATGGTGACCAACTTGACTTGTGTACAATTAGGGGGCGGAGACCTGAGCGGGAAGGGGTGTGTAGTCATGAGCAGTAGATGTGTGTACGAGGGCAGTGGGAATGTAGTCACAGCCAAAGTACAAGAAGGGCACATAGTAAATTGAGACTAAAACAGTGTAACGAACTGCGTCCGAAACGGTTTAAGCACACCCATTTATACAAAACCCCTGAACCTGTAGCACAGCTGGTTCAAAAACTGATCTTACACTGTAGAGCACACTTGTTTTTATACATATACTAGGTGCTTCATCGCGCCCTACGGGCGCTCTTCACACCGTCGCAAGGGGCTACGCCCCCTTAACCCTTGCATGCCTTTCTGGGGTTCAATATTTGTATTATATGGAGTATTACCTGCATTCCTTTGTTAGTGGTTAAATATTGCACAATGAAACGGCGTGCGATGGTGAAGGAGGCGCAGCCCCTTGTGACGGCGTGAACAGAACCTGCAGGGCACGATGTACAGAATGTAGTGGGCGCGGGGGGGACTGCGGATGGGGGAGGGTGTCTGTAGATGCTGCGGGTGGAGGGGGGGCGGATGCGGGGGGGCCCGGAAGGGTCGGGAGGTGCTACGGGTGTGGGAGGGGCAGAGGAGTGGGGGCTGCAGATGGGGGAGGGGTCCGGAGGCACTGCAGGTGGGGGAGGGGTGCCACGGGTGGGGGAGGGGCAGGTGCGGAAATGTTGCGGATGGGTGAAGGGTTCCGGAGGTGCTGTGGGATGGGAAGGGGCGGGGGTGCCAGGGGTGGGGTAGGGGGTCTGGAGGCGCCACGGGTGGGGGATGGGCGGGTGCAGGTGGTGCGGCGGATGGGGAAGGGAGTCCGGAGGCGCTGCAGTTGGTGGAGGGGCGGGGGTGCCGTGGGTGGGGGAGGGGTGGGTGAAGGGTGGGTGAGGGGGGGACCGCAGATGGCTGACTCTCTCAGGCTGGAGTCCTGCTTCCTCTGCCCGTCCGCATCCCTCCCCCCCAATCCTCAATCACACACCGTGGACCTCGCGGCTGCCGGGCACTGTGGTAAGGGGAGGCTGGGAGTGACTGGTTAGCCCCCAGGAGACGCTGCGGCTGGAGGGAGGAGGGGGTCATAGCATGCATGTGGCGCGGACCTCGTGGCTGCCGGGCACTGTGGTAAGGGGAGAATGGGAGTGACTGGTTAGCGCCCAGGAGATGCTGCGGCTGGAGGGAGGAGGGGGTCGGAGCCTGCAAGCAGCGCGGACTTCTGCAGCGCTGCCCGCCGGCTAAAGTGTGTGAAGGAGCTGGGCGCACCTCAATCCCCCGTCCTGCCAGCAACAGCATTGTGCTACAGTCAGCACACGCTGCTGCGTGTTGGCAGGTCTGTGGTGTTGCAGGGAGGCAGCAGCCTCCCTGCTTTCTTCTACCTGTGCGGGTGTGTAGAGGGGAGCGACCACCCCCTTTGGATTTACCCCTAGCTGAGAGTCCAAAATCCCAATAAAAAAATATAACAATCCCTGGAATTTGCATAATGGGGCGTGGCCACACAACCCACGATTAGGCCACGCCCCTGAACCCGTAGCAGGCCCAGCAATGAGATAGGGCCCCCCTGTCCCAAGTGCCCTGGGCCCCCCGGACTCATAATCCGCCACTGGGGGCATGCCAGCAGCTCACAGAGCGCTGGGCATGCACCCTCACTGACGAAAACGGGGCGTGGCTCGCAATAGCGGGTCCTCCCGAGAAACCACGCCCCCTTTTCTGTTGACCACGCCTCCTTTTCGCTGCGCGTGTTTCCCTCCTTTGCCTGAAGAAAGCTAGGAGGTATGCACCCCTGTCTGCCTGAAGAAAGTTGGGAGGTATGCACCCCTTCTCCTCCTATAGATTTGCCCAGATCTGTGACTCATTTGACTAACTCCGCCCAGTGTTGTGACTCCACCCAGCGTTAGCAAATGAGGCACAAAGTCACAGATCTGGGCTAATATATAGGAGATGGCCGGATGCAATGCTGCCCGAGTTCGGCTGATGTGCAGGATTCCGTCCAAAAGCGGACATTTTTTTAAAGGGGCAATCTCTTACAAGGCAAAACCATGGCTTGTAAGGGATTGCCCCTTTTAAAAAAGGCAGAGTTCGGCCGAAATCCCGCACGTCGGCCAACTCGGGCGGCATTGCATCTGGCCCATAAAGACGGCTTCTTACTCCGCTGAGAAGCGAAGATCTGTACATGCATTTTTAAGTGTCATTTAACCGACAGCGGCATCCCGGCCATCAGAATCCCGACAGCCCCTCCAAAAGTAACCTAACCCTCCCTTTTGGTTGTCTAACCCTAACCGTCCCTGGTGGTGCCTAACCCTCCCTTCCCCACTGCCTAACCCTCCCTTCCCCGCTGCCTAAATCTAACCCTCCCTGCTTGGTGCCTGACCCTAACCTCCCCTTGTTAGTGCCAACCCCCCCCCCCCACCCCCCTGTCCTCCCCAGTAACTAACCCTAACCTTCCTGTCCCTGCACCCTAACCCCCTTCTAATCCCCAAATCTAAACACACACACACATACCCCCACCGCAGCAGGATGTGAGCGTGTCCCGCTGGAAGAATGTTCGGGACTCCGGGCGGCAGTATTTTGATTGCCGGGATCCCGAGCTTCGTCGTAATTTTGATGCTGGCCTTATGCCGCCATTTGGGATTCAGTATCCAGGCAGCATTTTAACTACATCCCTCGGTTACTCTTCGCATTTTACAGGCTCCAATCCACTTGGATACTTATTACCTGCGCTATCCGTCCATCAGCTGCATTTAACGCTGTGTTCTAGCATTTTCTGTACTGACAGTTTATAAAAGGAGTGTGAGCGCCACCATCTGTTGACATTTAAGAATACACACAAGCTTATACAATATCTCCTATATATTAGCCCAGATCTGTGACTTTGTGCCTCATTTGCTAACGCTGGGTGGAGTCACAACACTGGGCGGAGTTAGTCAAATGAGTCACAGATCTGGGCAAATCTATAGGAGGAGAAGGGGTGCATACCTCCCAACTTTCTTCAGGCAGACAGGGGTGCATACCTCCTAGCTTTCTTCAGGCAAAGGAGGGACACACGCGCAGCAAAAAGGAGGCGTGGTCAACGGAAAAGGGAGCGTGGTTTCTCGGGAGGACCCGCTATTGCGAGCCACGCCCCGTTTTCGTCAGTGAGGGTGCATGCCCAGCGCTCTGTGAGCTGCTGGCATGCCCCCAGGGGCGGATTATGAGTCCGGGGGGCCCAGGGCACTTGGGACAGGGGGGCCCTATCTCATTGCTGGGCCTGCTGCGGCTTTGGGGGTGTGGCCTAATCGCGGGTTGAGTGACCACGCCCCGTTATGCAAATTCCAGGGATTGTTTTTGTTTTTTATTGGGATTTTGGACCCTCAGATAGGGGTAAATCCAAAGGGGGTGGTCGCTCCCCTCTACACACCCGCACAGGCAGAAGGCTCCTGCCTCCCTGCAACACCACAGACCTGCCAACACGCAGCAGCGTGTGCTGACTGTAGCACAATGTTGCTGCTGTTGCTGGCAGGACGGGGGAGTGAGGTGTGCCCAGCTCCTTCACACACTTTAGCCGGCGGGCAGCGCTGCAGAAGTCCGCGCTGCTTGCAGGCTCCGACCCACTCCTCACTCCAGCCGCAGCATCTCCTGGGGGCTAACCAGTCACTCCCAGTCTCCCCTTACCACAGTGCCCGGCAGCCGCGAGGTCCGCGCCGCGTGCATGCTATGACCCCCTCCTCCCTCAACCGCAGCGTCTCCTGGGGGCTAACCAGTCACTCCCAGCCTCCCCTTACCACAGTGCCCGGCAGCCACGCGAGGTCCACGGTGTGTGATTGAGGAGTGGGGGGGAGGGATTCGGATGGGCAGAGGAAGCAGGACTCCAGCCTGAGAGAGTCAGCCATCCGCGGTCCCCCCCTCACCCACCCCTCCCCCACCCACGGCACCCCCGCCCCTCCCCCACCTGCAGCGCCTCCGGACCCCTCCCCCATCTGCAGCCCCCACTCCTCTGCCCCTCCCACACCCGCAGCACCTCCCGACCCTTCTACAGACTCCCTTCCCCATTTGCCGCACCACCTTTACCCGCCCCTTCCCATCCCACAGCACCTCCGGAACCCTTCACCCATCCGTAACATGCCCGCACCTGCCCCTCCCCCACCCGTGGCACCCCTACCCCTCCCCCACCTGCAGTGCCTCCGGACCCCTCCCCCATCTGCAGCCCCCACTCCTCTGCCCCTCCCACACCCGCAGCACCTCCTGCCCCTTCCCCCCCGGGCCCCCCCCGCATCCGCCCCCTCCACCCGCAGCATCTACAGACACCCTCCCCCATCCGCAGTCCCCCCCGCACCCCGCTACATTCTGTACATCATGCCCTGCAGGTGCTTTTCACGCCGACACAAGGGGCTGCGCCTCCTTCACCATCGCACGCCGTTTCATTGTGCAATATTTAACCACTAACAAAGGAATGCAGGTAATACTCCATATAATACAAATATTGAACCCCAGAAAGGCATGCAAGGGTTAAGGGGGCATAGCCCCTTGCGACGGTGTGAAGAGCGCACGTAGGGCGCGATGAAGCACCTAGTATTACCATATATACACAATAACACACAAACATTAATAGCTATTAACACTATACACATTAATATATACGCTGGTAACAAGGGGATGCCCTGCGGGCTAAACATTTATTCTCAGTACCTGATGACCCCTCGGATCTCACTACTCCGGGTTAGGAATTTGATATGAAAAGAAAATCAAAACAACGTTTTATCGTTTGTATAGGACCTCAAAAATGTGTGGACAGCGCTAACGATACGTTATATGTAATTTTATTTCTTTGTCTATAAAGGCTCATGGGAACTGCGCATTGACCTACAAGACTTTGAAAATAAAAAGATGTTTGCCAAGTACACATTCTTCAAAGTCTTGAATGAGACGGAGAAATACCAGCTCATGATTGGAGCCTACAAGGAGGGTACTGCAGGTGAGACATCGTGTGGCCAAGTTGTATATAGCAGGTGTAAAGTTCAAATTATTTCTAATAAATATTTAAAATGCCAGCGTTAATATATACTGCGGACGCAAGGCACATCTTATTACCATATACGATAAAAGTGCGCTGAACGTCACAGCACTATATCCCTTAAGAGAAAGCAAGCAGTCGCACACATTGTAAGCTGAGGTCCAACGCTAAGAGATGTATATATTTGATATTAAAAGGGGTATGCATACAAAATAACATACAGTATGTACAGTATATCATTAGTATAACATGTATATATATGGTTACAGAGTTACAATTACATAAGAAGCAGTTACAGTTACAAAAGAATCAGTTACAGCCAGCATACTTCACCCTGTAGCTCAGTGCACAGTCGTCTTCATCTCTCTCCCTCTCAGCAAGCAACTAACTAACTAACTAACTAACTAACTAACTAACTAACCATTTCTTAGAAAACTGCCTATATCCAAACAGTGGGAGATAACAGTCTGTTGGTTTCGGTCTCCTTCCATTGATCCAGAGGCCAGACCTCTCAAGAACTCAGTGGCTCATAGGTCAGTGTGAGGGCTTTTGTCCTGTGTTGCTGGCACATGTGTCTGCCCCCAGGGCCATGCTGTGGAGCTAGTTTCAATTCTTCAGGAAGACTTTTGTTCACTTAGAATGTGGCTTCATATTCATACATTTGGTCATAACTAATTGTTGCAATGTGCTACAATCTACCCATAGCTATCAAATTAATACACACAATCTCCTGATCATTTTGACACTAAGCATGATATAGTTAACTTATTCCATTCCAATAATACATATATATCTGATGTTACACTCTAATATATAAATACATTATAATGTCTGGTGCTTGACATGTTTTGTCTATGTGTAATTTATGTGTTGTATGAAATATGTGTTGAATATATCTTTGTGGCTTGTCTGTGTGAATGCGTATGCTACCGTATATCGCTGTGCATGCTGCGTGTATGCACACAAACAGAGACCTCTCTGTTTGGAGTTTGTATGTTGTTTGTATGTAATATTTTTGACTTCGACACAGGTTGTTGGTGAAAAACTGCATAGACGGAGCTGCAATGATGTCGCACTGCTCACTATTTGCCTCGGCTGCAGTTTACAATTGTTTCTTCTTTTATATTTTCACCCCAACAAACTCTCTTCTTTACTATTACCACTAAACTAAAGCCTGATTTGTTGTTTCTGGACGAACTGGAACGAGAAATCAGGGGCCCGCAGTCCCTAGTGACGTTGTCCGGCCGACCCTGCTGCATTACCAGCCAAGCATTGACGCTAGCAACCGCGGAATTTGTAAAGAAGGACAGAGCAATATGTCACTCCGACCTTCATTACATTGCTCAATGTCTACCCAGGATCCGATATTTCGGATCACCGTACTGACATATTGGCTGGGTGCACATCGTCCCAGCTTAAATTGATAATGGGCCAGTGCAGCGCTTCCTAAGTCACCCAGCTGCCTAAATTGTAAATATAATCCCAAAAATGATGTAGTATACATGAATTACAAGAATACTAAAATTTCATAGAAAGTCTTCTTATAATAGAGAGAGGGATCCTTCAGGTCCGCCTTTTATATGGTCATTACAGAGGGCGTGGTTCTGAGACGGACGCAATGTGGATGTATTAGCCGGAAGCTAGTATACTACCTTATGCTAATTATTATTACTACCAGTTATTCATATAGCGCACACATATTCCGCAGCGCTTTACAGTGAGTATGCATATGGTTAATGCAACTATCTGTAAGGCCTTAAGCGGGGAGCCGACACCCCCCCCCCCCCCCCGCCATACCACACACACACACACACACACACACACACACACACACACACACACACACACTGTCTTCCTGTCCAAAGTCGCAGCTAGCTTCGGAGACAGGGGTCCCATCGCTGTAAGCACGACTGAGGATAGCACAAAAGTATTCACTCCCATGACGCCCCTATAGACTTTACTGTTGTGCGCAAATGCAGCGTTGTTGCCCAGAAACACCCGTTTAATGCAGAGAGTTCCAACCAAGATCCATCCAACACAGAACCAGCCAGAGATACACAAAACTGTAAATGTGTTTCTGTTCATGCGCAGTATACTAAAATCTGATAGTTGCGTCACTAGATGGAACTGTTTCCAACTCATTCTCAGGCCCAGAATACGTAGTTATTAGGGCGCATTCACAAGACATAATTAGACCATACAGTATGTACCTACTTCTGTTCAGTCTCCACTGTGAGAGTTTCCAGAGAGGAGATACAGGTGGTCACTGTTCTTGTTGGTGCCCTCCTCTCTCTCCTGTTAGATTGGGAAGTGGGTGGAATGGAATGCGGAAAGGTCACCTGCTTTTCCTTGGGGAATCCCCAAAATGTGGGAGTCCCCAGGGGCACTTTTCCTAGAGGACTGGACCATGTTTGCTGACTTCATCAAGATCCTCTCATGGGAGTTCCCCGCAGATGATGGCCCAGATGGGCGGGTTGTGTGTGGACAATACAAATCACCTAATTCTGGTGGCCCCACCCCATGGCAGGGGTTTTATATTCTGGGATTCCTTGCTACACCTCGCTGAGGGGCAGGGTCGCGATGACAACAGCAAATTGTGTCATCACTGCCCCTTGTCCGCCCTCTTCACTCGGCTGGTAGAGCTGAATGTTGGGTGCTGGAGAGTAGCTGACCATTCTGGGAGCCAGGAGACTTCTCCACCAAATCATGAGTCTCCTGGCATGTATGGACTGGACTCAATGCTGCAAAGCCATAGGCGTGCGCAGCAGATTTTATTAGGGGGTGCACTGTCGGAGGGGTGTGTCTAGCACCGCCTTTTTGGCGTGTTTAGCACCATCTATTGATGGTCAACGCAATATAAAATATCCATCCTTGTACCAATCCTAATAAAGCAGATACATTGTCAGATGTTGTGGTGCGCACCAAACAAACACCCCTGCTCCTCCTCAGCCTGGTCTGGCTCCCCCTCTCTTTCCCCTGCAAGCTGCAGCAGCTTACTTACAAGTCACTCACTGACACTGACAGTCGCAGACTAGTACTGCTGCTGGAAAAACGAGTGACGCGTCAATGCTGCTGCCGACCGCCTGCCAGTATTGAATTAGTCTTCCTAAGAGGAACGCTGGCTGCATGCTGATCCTCATCAGTGGCTGGCGTTGGCATAACATAGAAGGAGAGAGGTGGGCATGTGGCTGGTGTGACGGGTGGTCATGCGAGCAGCATGACGTAATCACATCACGCTGTTTTTGTACATGGAGGTGGAGCCGGGAGTTTGAAAGCCGGTGGCAGTGGTATCCTTGATTAACCCAGGCGTCCGGTCAGTAATGCAGTCCTGTCAGGGTGCAGCGCAGAGGAGACAGTAATCAGCCTGCTCAGCGATCGCTGTATCAGGCATGTGAGATCGGGGTGCCAGACATTAGGGGGTGCCTGTGCGCACCAGCCCCCCCCCCCCCCCCCGCTCCCCTGCGCACACCTAAGTGCATAGCACAGGCCTATTAGAGAATCGGTGGGGGGGCACAATTTTTTATATTTTTATCCCACCGCATTCCTTAACCAATGATTGGGTCTTAAGGGGCCCATTTATTAACAAGTGATAAATCTTGTTGCATATGATAAATAATGCTTCAGCCAATCAGCTCTTAGAAACATACAATTTGACGGCAGATAAGAACCACTTGGCCTGTCTAGTCTGCCCCTTTTGATCATTTGATCCTTATTTCTTTGTACGGATATCCTTATGTCTATCCCATGCATGTTTAAATTGCTCTACTGACATAGCCTCTACCACCTCTGATGGGAGGTTATTCCACTTGGCCACTACCCTTTCTGTGAAGTAATTTTTCCTCAAATTTCCCCTGAACCTCCCCCCCTGCAGTCTCAGTGCATGTCCTCGTGTCCTATTGCTTCTATTCATTTGGAGAATGTTTCCCTCCTGTACTTTGTTAAAACCTTTGATATATGTGAAAGTTTCTATCATGTCCCCCCTTTCCCTTCTCTGCTCCAAACTATACATATTGAGATTTCTTAGTCTTTCTGGGTATGTTTTGTGATGTAGGCCATGCACCATTTTAGTTGCCCTTCTTTGTACAGTCTCTAATGTATTTATATTCTATTGAAGATATAGTCTCCAGAATTGAACACCGTATTCTAGATGGGGCCGTACAAATGACCCACCTATACAGTGGCATTATTACTTCTCTTAACTGTCATTTTTCAAACATGACAAGAGCTGATTGGCTGGTGCACCGTTTATTAAACGGAACAATAATTATCACTCTTTGATAAATAAGCCCCTAAAACTGGTGCAATTTAACAGCTGATTGGCTTCTACCCCTCCAAATCACTGGGTATTACATTCGAAGATATGAAAAGCAAACAATTTGCAATACCTAAGGAGCTGCAGCTATTACATTCCACCCAAGACACTTTCCCGTATATGTACATTTCTGTGACTGGCCACAAGACCCTATCACGGGGGCATACACAGATCGCTGCGCCCGTCTGTGTCCAAAGCGCTGTATCCGGCAATAAAAGCAGAAACACCTAAATGAACAAAGGAAACCAGAACAAAACATGTATCCTAAGCAATTAATGTGGCAAGATTGCACATACACATCTATATTAGTGATGAGCGGGTTCGGTTCCTCGGAAATCGAACCCCCCCGAACTTCACCCATTTTACACGGGTCCGAGGCATACTCGGATTCTCCCGTATGGCTCGGTTAACCCGAGCGCGCCCGAACGTCATCATCCCGCTGTCGGATTCGCGCGAGATTCAGATTCTATATAAGCAGCCGCGCGTCGCCGCCATTTTCACTCGTGCATTGGAAATGTTAGGGAGAGGACGTGGCTGGTGTCCTCTCCGTTTATTGTTGAACTTGATTGTGCTTCATTGCTTAATTGTAGGGAAAATAAAAAAATAAAACAAGGTAAACGGGCGCCCGTAGCCTTCAACCCTATGAGAACTTCCTAATGCTGCACAATTTGGCAAAAAGGGGAAAGTTGCTAAGCCCCCAAAAAATGAAATAAGCAGAAAAAAACAATCTGTGCGCAACAGGATCACATTTAGATATAAATTGTTTTATTAATAATCCAAAATATGGATAAGAAAAATAAATAAAATATAATATATTCTTCAGGAGTAGGGAGGCCAATCCCGGGGCATTTTTTCAATCCCGGGATTCGGGATTGAAAAATACTCAATCCCGGGATTCTCGGGATCCCGGGATTGCAGTAGGGATCAGTGTAGGAAGCAGTGTAAGGAGCAGGGAAAGTATATGTGGAGGGCAGCAAGGCAGGGTGGATGTAGGGAGCAAAGGAGGGTGGGTGTAGGGAGCATATAAGGAACTGGAAGGGAGGGTGGGTGTAGGGAGCAGCGGGAGAGTGAGAGTAGGGAGCAGCGGGAGAGTGGGAGTATGGAGCAGCGGGAGAGTGGGAGTATGGAGCAGCGGGAGAGTGCGAGTATGGAGCAGCGGGAGAGTGCGAGTATAGAGCAGTGGGAGTAGGGAGCAGCGGGAGGGTGGGTGTAGCGAACAGAGGGAGGATGTCAGGAGCAGAGAGTGTGGGTGTAGGTAGTGATAGTACTTACTACTTGCGGGCACCAGCTAAGGACACACGTACTGACCGCGCTGGCAGCATTTCAAACGTAGCGCCGGCCGCCAGCCAGTCAGAACTGGCAGTCCGGCAGCCAATCAGGGGCCGCGGCTGCTGCCGCTTCCCTGATTGGCTGCCGGTGTCTGCCAGGTCTGATTGGCTGGCGGCCGGCGCTACGTTTGAAATGCCGCCAGCGCGGTCAGTACGTGTGTCCTTAGCTGGTGCCCGCAAGTAGTAAGTACTATCACTACGTTAGTTGACAGCCGGGCAGCGCTGAGCTATAGTGCTCAGCGCTGTCCGGCAAAACTGCGCATGCACACTGTAATCCCGTGAATCCCGGGATTGGAGGCTCCAATCCCGGGATTCAAATCCGGGCATTTTTGGGCCCAAATCCCGGGATCCCGATCCCGGGATTGGCCTCCCTATTCAGGAGTGACCACACAATATAATAAAACAGTTATCACAAATAAATTTTAAACCATCTAAAACTCATATGTAAAACCCACAAGGGTATCACAGTCTCTCTGAAATAGAACTACTCTGAACTGATGTTGGTATAATAATTCAGAATATATTACCCAAATGGTAATCACAATACAGTGCACTGACTCATTAGTTATGAATTGTCCACATAGGCTGGCCAGCCTGTATTTAAATGAGATGTAATTCACCAAAGAATTCATCCAAAAGAGTCAGTTAATTTGTATGAATAGTGTCTGTGACACAATACTGGATTTAGAGTAACGAAGAAAAGGACACCGTACAATTGGACCGCTTACATACCAACCAATTGAGTAGCGTAGGTATATAACAAGTGTCCCATCCAACCAAGCGGTATTTATCCTCCCTGTGCCGCTGATGAATGGAGCTGTTTGTTGGGGATAATTACGTCAGGCAACCGTCTCGTGCTGCCTCTTACCGACACCCGCACTGGTTCGCTTGCTGGGATCACCCGAGATCTCCGCTGTCTGTACTCCACGTATCGGCATTCACCGCGCTGGCAGGGTGCTAGCCAGATAGCGCGGCTGGATAGTCCTTTAGAGCCGGAATCCAATGTACAGAAATATACGGAGTCCCTTGCAGCGGGTTTTGAATATTATATTTACCCAGCAACAGGGCAGTAGTAGATAGAATCTATCTACCTCTGATGAAACGACCGGGGCTAATGGTCAAGAAACGCGTTAGGTGACGGCTTTGGAGTGACCTCTTCATTTGGATTATCTACTACTGCCCTGTTGCTGGGTAATTATAATATTCATATGCCCAATGTCATAGTAGAGAGCATGTAAAATCCAAAAAGCAAAAGTTCAGTAAAATGACCCAAAAATCTAAATTGAAAGTGTCTGATGAGAAGCGTAAACTTGCCAATATGCCATTTACGACACGGAGTGGCAAGGAACGGCTGTGGCCCTGGCCTATGTTCATGGCTAGTGGTTCAGATTCACATGAGGATGGAAGCACTCATCCTCTCGCTAGAAAAATGAAAAGACTTAAGCTGGCAAAAGCACAGCAAAGAACTGTGCGTTCTTCTAAATCACAAATCCCCAAGGAGAGTCCAATTGTGTCGGTTGCGATGCCTGACCTTCCCAACACTGGACGGGAAGAGCTTGCGCCTTCCACCATTTGCACGCCCCCTGCAAGTGCTGGAAGGAGCACCCGCAGTCCAGTTCCTGATAGTCAAATTGAAAATGTCACTGTTGAAGTACACCATGATGAGGATATGGGTGTTGCTGGCACTGGGGAGGAAATTGACAAGGAGGATTCTGATGGTGAGGTGGTTTGTTTAAGTCAGGCACCCAGGGAGACACCTGTTGTCTGTGTTACGAATATGGCCATTGACATGCCTGGTCAAAATACAAAAAAAATCAGCTCTTCGGTGTGGAATTATTTCAACACAAATGCAGACAACAGGTGTCAAGCCGTGTGTTGCCTTTGTCAAGCTGTAATAAGTAGGGTTAAGGACGTAAACCACCTAGGAACATCCTCCCTTATACGTCACCTGAACCGCATTCATCAGAAGTCAGTGACAAGTTCAAAAACTTTGGGTGACAGCGGAAGGAGTCCACTGACCACTAAATCCCTTCCTCTTGTAACCAAGCTCCTGCAAACCACACCACCAACTCCCACAGTGTCAATTTCCTCCTTACACAGGAAAGCCAATAGTCCTGCAGGCCATGTCACTGGCATGTCTGACAAGTCTTCTCCTGCCTGGGATTCCTCCGATGCATCCTTGAGTGTAACGCCTACTGCTGCTGGCGCTGCTGTTGTTGCTGCTGGGAGTCGATCGTCATCCCAGAGGGGAAGTCGGAAGACCACTTGTACTACTTCCAGTAAGCAATTGACTGTCCAACAGTCCTTTGCGAGGAAGATGAAATATCACAGCAGTCATCCTGCTGCAAAGCGGATAACTCAGGCCTTAGCAGCCTGGGCGGTGAGAAACGTGGTTCCGGTATCCACCATTAATTCAGAGGCAACTAGAGACTTGATTGAGGTACTGTGTCCCCGGTACCAAATACCCTCTAGGTTCCATTTCTCTAGGCAGGCGATACCAAAAATGTACACAGACCTCAGAAAAAGAGTCACCAGTGTCCTAAAAAATGCAGTTGTACCCAATGTCCACTTAACCACGGACATGTGGACAAGTGGAGCAGGGCAGACTCAGGACTATATGACTGTGACAGCCCACTGGGTAGATGTATTGCCTCCCGCAGCAAGAACAGCAGCGGCGGCACCAGTAGCAGCATCTCGCAAACGCCAAATCGTTCCTAGGCAGGCTACGCTTTGTATCACCGCTTTCCAGAAGAGGCACACAGCTGACAACCTCTTACGGAAACTGAGGAACATCATCGCGGAATGGCTTACCCCAATTGGACTCTCCTGGGGATTTGTGACATCGGACAACGCCACCAATATTGTGCGTGCATTACATCTGGGCAAATTCCAGCACGTCCCATGTTTTGCACATACATTGAATTTGGTGGTGCAGAATTATTTAAAAAATGACAGGGGCATGCAAGAGATGCTGTCGGTGGCCCGAAGAATTGCGGGCTACTTTCGGCATTCAGCCACCGCGTGCCGAAGACTGGAGCACCACCAAACAATCCTGAACCTGCCCTGCCATCATCTGAAGCAAGAGGTGGTAACGAGGTGGAATTCAACCCTCTATATGCTTCAGAGGATGGAGGAGCAGCAAAAGGCCATTCAAACCTATACATCTGCCTACGATATAAGCAAAGGAGGGGGAATGCACCTGACTCAAGCGCAGTGGAGAATGATTTCAACATTGTGCAAGCTTCTGCAACCCTTTGAACTTGCCACACGTGAAGTCAGTTCAGACACTGCCAGCCTGAGTCAGGTCATTCCCCTCATCAGGCTTTTGCAGAAGAAGCTGGAGACATTGAAGGAGGAGCTAAACAGAGCGATTCCGCTAGGCATGTGGGACTTGTGGATGGAGCCCTTAATTTGCTTAACCAGGATTCACGGGTGGTCAATCTGTTGAAATCAGAGCACTACATTTTGGCCACCATGCTCGATCCTAGATTTAAAACCTACGTTGTATCTCTCTTTCCGGCAGACACAAGTCTGCAGAGGTTCAAAGACCTGCTGGTAAGAAAATTGTCAAGTCAAGCGGAACGTGACCCGTCAACATCTCCTCCTTCACATTCTCCCCCAACTGGGGGTGCGAGGAAAAGGCTAAGAATTCCGAGCCCACCCGCTGGCGGTGATGCAGGGCAGTCTGGAGCGAGTGCTGACATCTGATCCGGACTGAAGGACCTGCCAACGATTAGTGACATGTCGTCTACTGTCACTGCATATGATTCTCTCACCATTGAAACAATGGTGCAGGATTATATGTGTGACCGCATCCAAGTAGGCACGTCAGACAGTCCGTACGTATACTGGCAGGAAAAAGAGGCAATTTGGAGGCCCTTGCACAAACTAGCTTTATTCTACCTAAGTTGCCCTCCCTCCAGTGTGTACTCCGAAAGAGTGTTTAGTGCAGCCGCTCACCTTGTCAGCAATCGGTGTACGAGGGTACTTCCAGAAAATGTGGAGAAGATGATGTTCATTAAAATTAATTATAATCAATTCCTCCATGGAAACATTCACCAGCAGCAATTGCCTCCAGAAAGTACACAGGAACCTGAGATGGTGGATTCCAGTGGGGACGAATTAATAGTCTGTGAGGAGGCGGATGTACACAGTGAAAGGGGTGAGGAATCGGAGGATGATGATGAGGTGGACATCTTGCCTCTGTAGAGCCAGTTTGTGCAAGGAGAGATTGATTGCTTCTTTTTTTGGTGGGGGCCCAAACCAACCAGTCATTTCAGTCACAGTCGTGTGGAAGTCCCTGTCGCTGAAATGATGGGTTCGTTAATGTGTGCATGTCCTGTTTATACAACATAAGGGTGGGTGGGAGGGCCCAAGGACAATTCCATCTTGCACCTCTTTTTTCTTTAATTTTTCTTTGCATCATGTGCTGTTTGGGGACAATTTTTTTGAAGTGCCATCCGGCCTGACACTGCAGTGCCACTCCTAGATGGGCCAGGTGTTTGTGTCGGCCACTTGGGTCGCTTAGTTTAGTCACACAGCGACCTTGGTGCGCCTCTTTTTTTCTTTGCATCATGTGCTGTTTGGGGACAATTTTTTTGAAGTGCCATCCTGCCTGACACTGCAGTGCCACTCCTAGATGGGCCAGGAGTGTGTGTCGGCCACTAGGGTCGCTTAGTTTAGTCACACAGCGACCTTGGTGCGCCTCTTTTTTTCTTTGCAACATGTGCTGTTTGGGGACAATTTTTTTGAAGTGCCATCCTGCCTGACACTGCAGTGCCACTCCTAGATGGGCCAGGTGTTTTTGTCGGCCACTTGGGTCGCTTAGCTTAGTCACACAGCGACCTTGGTGCGCCTCTTTTTTTCTTTGCATCATGTGATGTTTGGGGACAATTTTTTTGAAGTGCCATCCTGCCTGACACTGCAGTGCCACTCCTAGATGGGCCAGGTGTTTCTGTCGGCCACTTGTGTCGCTTAGCTTAGCCATCCAGCGACCTCGGTGCAAATTTTAGGACTAAAAATAATATTGTGAGGTGTGAGGTGTTCAGAATAGACTGAAAATGAGTGGAAATTATGGTTATTGAGGTTAATAATACTATGTGATCAAAATGACCCCCAAATTCTATGATTTAAGCTGTTTTTGAGGGTTTTTTGTAAAAAAAACACCCGAATCCAAAACACACCCGAATCCGACAAAAAAATTTCAGGGAGGTTTTGCCAAAACGCGTCCGAATCCAAAACACGGCCGCAGAACCGAATCCAAAACCAAAACACAAAGCCCGAAAAATGTCCGGTGCACATCACTAAATTCTATATACTGTATATAAAAATGTATGTATGTGTGTATGTATGTATGTATGTATGTATGTATGTATGTATGTATGTTCCAGCATAACTCTGGAATGTCTGGAGCAATTTACACCAAACTTGGTACACATATCACTTTCAATCTGGAAAAAAATACTGCGGGGGTGAGACACCCCTAGCACCCCTAGGGGTGGGGGTGGGATGGTGGTGACATGTAAAAATCCATAGTTTTTGGGGTCACTCAGATAAATTGTGACACTTCCGATGCCGTTTCAGTCCAAGTTCAGCCCCCATCAGCCTGGGCAGTGAGAAGAGGTAGTGAACTGTGGGGGAATATCTGGCACTGGGGGCATATACCTGGCACTGTGGGGGACTATCTGGCACTGGGGGCATATACCTGGCACTGTGGGGGAATATCTGGCACTGGGGGCATATACCTGGCACTGTGGGGGAATATCTGGCACTGGGGGCATATACCTGGCACTGTGGGGGACTATCTGGCACTGGAGGCATATACCTGGCACTGTGGGGGAATATCTGGCACTGGGGGCATATACCTGGCACTGTGGGTGAATATCTGGCACTGGGGGCATATACCTGGCACTGTGGGGGAATATCTGGCACTGGGGGCATATACCTGGCACTGTGGGGGACTATCTGGCACTGGGGGCATATACCTGGCACTGTGGGGGAATATCTGGCACTGGGGGCATATACCTGGCACTGTGTGGGAATATCTGGCACTGGGGGGAGCAGGCACTGAGGGGGCATATGTGGCACTGTGGGGGAATATCTGGCACTGGGGGCATATACCTGGCACTGTGGGGGACTATCTGGCACTGGGGGCATATACCTGGCACTGTGGGGGAATATCTGGCACTGGGGGCATATACCTGGCACTGTGGGGGAATATCTGGCACTGGGGGCATATACCTGGCACTGTGGGGGACTATCTGGCACTGGAGGCATATACCTGGCACTGTGGGGGAATATCTGGCACTGGGGGCATATACCTGGCACTGTGGGTGAATATCTGGCACTGGGGGCATATACCTGGCACTGTGGGGGAATATCTGGCACTGGGGGCATATACCTGGCACTGTGGGGGACTATCTGGCACTGGGGGCATATACCTGGCACTGTGGGGGAATATCTGGCACTGGGGGCATATACCTGGCACTGTGGGTGAATATCTGGCACTGGGGGGAGCAGGCACTGAGGGGGCATATGTGGCACTGTGGGGGAATATCTGGCACTGGGGGCATATACCTGGCACTGTGGGGGACTATCTGGCACTGGGGGCATATACCTGGCACTGTGGGGAAATATCTGGCACTGGGGGCATATACCTGGCACTGTGGGGGAATATCTGGCACTGGGGGCAGATACCTGGCACTGTGGGGGAATATCTGGCACTGGGGGCATATACCTGGCACTGTGGGGGACTATCTGGCACTGGGGGCATATACCTGGCACTGTGGGGGAATATCTGGCACTGGGGGCATATACCTGGCACTGTGGGGGAATATCTGGCACTGGGGGCATATACCTGGCACTGTGGGGGACTATCTGGCACTGGAGGCATATACCTGGCACTGTGGGGGAATATCTGGCACTGGGGGCATATACCTGGCACTGTGGGTGAATATCTGGCACTGGGGGCATATACCTGGCACTGTGGGGAAATATCTGGCACTGGGGGCATATACCTGGCACTGTGGGGGACTATCTGGCACTGGGGGCATATACCTGGCACTGTGGGGGAATATCTGGCACTGGGGGCATATACCTGGCACTGTGGGGGAATAACTGGCACTGGGGGGAGCAGGCACTGAGGGGGCATATGTGGCACTGTGGGGGAATATCTGGCACTGGGGGCATATACCTGGCACTGTGGGGGACTATCTGGCACTGGGGGCATATACCTGGCACTGTGGGGGAATATCTGGCACTGGGGGCATATACCTGGCACTGTGGGGGAATATCTGGCACTGGGGGCATATACCTGGCACTGTGGGGGACTATCTGGCACTGGGGGCATATACCTGGCACTGTGGGGGAATATCTGGCACTGGGGGCATATACCTGGCACTGTGGGGGAATATCTGGCACTGGGGGCATATACCTGGCACTGTGGGGGACTATCTGGCACTGGAGGCATATACCTGGCACTGTGGGGGAATATCTGGCACTGGGGGCATATACCTGGCACTGTGGGTGAATATCTGGCACTGGGGGCATATACCTGGCACTGTGGGGGAATATCTGGCACTGGGGGCATATACCTGGCACTGTGGGGGACTATCTGGCACTGGGGGCATATACCTGGCACTGTGGGGGAATATCTGGCACTGGGGGCATATACCTGGCACTGTGGGGGAATATCTGGCACTGGGGGGAGCAGGCACTGAGGGGGCATATGTGGCACTGTGGGGGAATATCTGGCACTGGGGGCATATACCTGGCACTGTGGGGGACTATCTGGCACTGGGGGCATATACCTGGCACTGTGGGGGAATATCTGGCACTGGGGGCATATACCTGGCACTGTGGGGGAATATCTGGCACTGGGGGCATATACCTGGCACTGTGGGGGACTATCTGGCACTGGAGGCATATACCTGGCACTGTGGGGGAATATCTGGCACTGGGGGCATATACCTGGCACTGTGGGTGAATATCTGGCACTGGGGGCATATACCTGGCACTGTGGGGGAATATCTGGCACTGGGGGCATATACCTGGCACTGTGGGGGACTATCTGGCACTGGGGGCATATACCTGGCACTGTGGGGGAATATCTGGCACTGGGGGCATATACCTGGCACTGTGGGTGAATATCTGGCACTGGGGGGAGCAGGCACTGAGGGGGCATATGTGGCACTGTGGGGGAATATCTGGCACTGGGGGCATATACCTGGCACTGTGGGGGACTATCTGGCACTGGGGGCATATACCTGGCACTGTGGGGGAATATCTGGCACTGGGGGCATATACCTGGCACTGTGGGGGAATATCTGGCACTGGGGGCAGATACCTGGCACTGTGGGGGAATATCTGGCACTGGGGGCATATACCTGGCACTGTGGGGGAATATCTGGCACTGGGGGCATATACCTGGCACTGTGGGGGAATATCTGGCACTGGGGGCATATACCTGGCACTGTGGGGGAATATCTGGCACTGGGGGGAGCAGGCACTGAGGGGGCATATGTGGCACTGTGGGGGAATATCTGGCACTGGGGGCATATACCTGGCACTGTGGGGGAATATCTGGCACTGGGGGCATATGTGGCACTGGGAGTACGGCCCTAGCAACAAGCACTACCCCCTAGCAGCGAGCATGACACCCAGTGCATGAAACCCCTGGCAATGAGCATGACACCCAGTGCATGAAACCCCTGGCAACGAGCATGACACCCTGAGCATGAAAACCCCTGGCACCATGCATGGAACCAAGAGCATGAAACCCCTGGCAAGAGCAGGTAATTTAAAAGTAATTAGAAGCCTTACTGTAGAACTTAATGTGTAATGGGCATTACGGTGTGTGGCGTAATGTATCACGGACATTGCGGTGTGTGTCATAATGTGTCAGGCATTACGGTGTGTTGTATACTATATCACGGGCATTGTAGAATGTGGTATAATGTCTCAGGGTCATTGCGGTGTGGCATAATGTATAACGGGCATTGCGGTATGTGTCATACTGTGTCACAGATACGGTGTGTAGCATAATGTATAACGGGCATTGCGATTCCTGTCATAATGTGTCACAGGCATTACGGTGTGTGGCATAATGTATCGGGGGCATTACAGTGTGTGCATATTGGTGGTCATTCCGAGTTGTTCGCTCTGTAAATTTCTTCGCATCGCAGCGATTTTCCGCTTAGTGCGCATGCGCAATGTCCGCACTGCGAATGCGCCAAGTAAATTTGCTATGCAGTTAGGTATTTTACTCACGGCATTACAAGGTTTTTTCTTCGTTCTGGGGATCGTAATGTGATTGACAGGAAGTGGGTGTTTCTGGGCGGAAACTGGTAGTTTTATGGGCGTGTGGGAAAAAAGGCTACCGTTTCTGGGAAAAACGCGGGAGTGGCTGGAGAAACGGAGGAGTGTCTGGGTGAACGCTGGGTGTGTTTGTGACGTCAAACCAGGAACGACAAGCACTGAACTGATCGCACTGGCAGAGTAAGTCTCGAGCTACTCAGAAACTGCACAGAGAAGTCTTGTCGCAATATTGCAAATCTTTCATTCGCAATTTTGATAAGCTAAGATTCACTCCCAGTAGGCGGCGGCTTAGCGTGTGCAAAGCTGCTAAAAGCAGCTTGCGAGCGAACAACTCGGAATGAGGGCCATTGTGTCATGTGCATTGTTGTGTGTGGCATAATGGCTAAGGCCATTGCCATAGGTGTGCGCAGGGGGGGTGCCTGGTGCGCACAGGCACCCCCTAATCTCTGGCACCTCGATCTCACATGCCTGATGCAGCGATTGCCAAGCAGGCTGATCACTGTCCCCTCTGCGCTGCACCCTGTCAGGACTGCATTACTGACCAGATGCCTGGGTTAATCAAGGTACCACTGACACCGGCTTTCAAATTTCCGGCTCCACTTCCGTGTACAAAAACAGCGTGATGTGACGTGATGATGTCATGCTGCTCGCACGCCCACCCGTCACATGGAAAAAGAGGGGCAGCCAGACCAGGCTGAGGAGGAGCAGTGTAATTGCAGTGAGTGCCATCAGGGGTGTTTGTTTGGAGCACACCACAACATCTGACAATGTATCTGCATTATTAGGATTGGCACAAGGGTGGATATTTATATTGTGTTGATCGTTAATAGATGGTGCTAGACATACCCAAAAGGCGGTGCTATGCACACCATTCCGACGGTGCACCCCCTAATAAAATGTGCTGCGCACGCCTATGGCCATTGCAGTATGTGGAATAATGTATACTGGGCATTACTATAAGGAGGAAAAATGTGTGGTGGCTAACGCCTGGGCGTGCAGGTTGCAAAACTGGGGTATAAGGTAGTCTTTTCCTGCGATGCCACGCCCCTTTACGCAAAGCCACGCCCATTTCAAATAAGCCACACACCCTTTTTGGCGGCGCGCGCCGCAGTCGCGCGCAGATTTGTCCCTTTGCTAGTGCCAATTATGGGGGGTATGGGGGTGGGGGGGGGGGGGGGGCGCCGAAGAATTTTTTGGCTTGGGGGAGAAAAATTTCTAGTTACACCACTGGCCGACGGCTAGAAGAAAAAGAGACACTATCACCATGTGCCCACCCCTTCCAAGACAGGGGAAGAGTGGCACACCGGGGTGGCCGCGACGTTCACCGGTTAGGTGAATGTCATCACTGGCCCGCGGGCCTCAGCCACCCAAACGTCACCTACTCGGCACTTGCGCAACTAGGTGAAAGCGAGCCCGCTAGGCCTAGCGGGGTCTCGCAAACCGGTGCTCAACGCGAACCAAGACACACACGCACAGAGTATACTCACACTTTTACTCTTGTCAGCTTGCTTGCCGCGAATCGCTGCTCTTGGAAAGAGAATGACAGCAGCCTCCCTACAAACTAATAAATGGCAAACAACGGAACTGAGCCAATTTACTATAAACTCTAAACAGTACAATCTGGTTAGCTACTTCACCTAACTCCAGCAAACAGTACAAGCAAATACAGGATAACAGAATGACAATAGAACGAAATGGGAGTTACCTCTCTAGTCCGGTCTGATGAAGATTCCGCTGCTTCGCTCCTGGAGGATAATTGCTGGTGCAACCTAATTCCCTACGGGGACTGCCACCCACTCTGGAATCACGGGATTGACCGTGGGAGGCCGGGCAGTCTCTCCACAGTTACTCCGGACCCCCAAAGTGGTGACGGCGCATCAACCCGGGACTAAAGCTCCCCACAGCAAAGCTAACAATCCAGCTCCTATCTTTCCCGTGGCCTACTGCCAATATTGCTCCTCGGGCCTAATGCCAGCCTATCTGGGATCACAGGCCTAGTGCCTGCCTTTCAAGTGAGATGTGGTCTTGGCCTAAGGCAAGGACCCTGACTACACCAGTTAGGGCCTCCTTCCTTCTAACTGTGCCACAGGCCTAGTGCCTGACTGTCACCTCAGGCCTACTGCCTGCCTGCCAAGTGGGATATAGTCTTGGCCTAATGCCAAGACTACTTATACAGATTATGGCCTCCTTCCTCCTATTGATGCCACAGGCCTAGTGCCTGACTGCCACCTCAGGCCTAGTGCCTGCCTACTGGGGATGTTAGTAATCCTGGGCCTATTGCCCGTCCGTGGCCACAGGCCTAATGCCTGACACCCTGGTGGTCTAGGGGAACATAGAATCTCGGCGCAAGGCCGCTTACCCGGACCGTAGGGAGAGGCTGCAGTGGGGAGATTCGTTAGCTCTTTTGCTGCCCACACACTGCAGCACTCTCCACCGGACCTCCGCGCTGGAGCCCGGGCTCCGCCTCCTCTTTTTCTCTGGCCACCGCTTCCTCTTCTTGTCCGGCCGCCGCTTCCTCTTCTTCTCCGGTCGCCGCTTCCTCTTCTTTCTGGCCGCCGCTTCCTCTTCTTTCCGGCCGCCGCTTCTTCCTCTTCTTTTCCGCCGCCTGGCCTTCTTCCGCCGTCTTCTCTCTTCTGGAGCTCTTCACCGCTCCGTCCCCGGCGCCCGACTGCCCGCTTTCGCTCTGCAGCGTCTGCTATATGATGCTGGGAGGGGGCAGCGCTATGACGCGACGAGCCCTGGTTGGCTCGTCGCGGCCCATTCCTATTGGCTGACCAGGCGCAAGCCCCGATTGGCTCCCGTCCGGCGCCAAATTCAAATGGACGTAACGCGATTGGAGGGGCTTGAATCCCAATGGATGCAAGTCACTCCGTGCCGGAAGCTCGCCGCGACGCCACTTCCCGCCGTGTACCGCCGCTGCCTGTCCGGGGAAGACGGAGGTAAGAGACTTCCCTCGTTCCCCCAGCCTGGTGCCCTCTCACATTTCCCTCCCCTGTTTCCTTTGTAGTCCCTACAAAGATGTGAGCTGCCGCCCACTCAAAGTTCGGATCTGCAAAACTGGGGTCTGGTACTCCCAACGTCGTTCGGGTGGAACGCCTAGGCAGAGTAGCTGGGGGCAGAACAGATCCCTCTGGATCCGCGACCTCAGCTGATCTTTCCGATGGCAGGGGCTCTTGTGCCACATCAGATGGAGGAACCCACCAATCATCTTCACCTAGTCCAGGGATAGCCACTGGGACTGTTCCAAGGGGACACAAATCCTCAAAGAGGCAAGGGCGCAGCGTGTTCTGATGCAAAGTGCGGGCACTTCCGCTTCCGTCTTCTGCCTTGACCTCGTAGACTGGGTTGTCAGGAGACACCCGCCGCTGTACGATATAAGGAATCACCTCGCAGCGCTCGCTCAACTTGTTCCCAGATCACTTCTCTCGAACTAACACCCTTTGTCCCTCAGCAAACGGTCCTCCCAACGTCCGTCCAGGGCAAGGATGCAGTTTGGACCCAATGATCCCCGCCGCCACATCCCTGGCAAATTTAAGGCGCCGTTTCTGCTCCTCAGTCCATCCACTGCGCATCCACCTTGGGTAGAGACAGATCAAGGTCTTGCAATTCCTTCCCTGGTCGGCCAAACAGCAAAAAATACGGCAAAAACCCAGTGGTCCGGTGTACCCTATTGTTTTTTTTTTTTTTTAAACATATTTTTTATTGAAGCAATATATGTAATACATACATAAAATTTCACAGTAGGTCAAACCTATCTCAGATAGGGAAAAAAGGAAGGGTAGTAAATAATATTACAACCTAGTCCCCAGTCCAGAGACATTTTAAACACAGTATAAACAACAATATTGCACTTATATAGAACATGCCTCTCGGGGCTTCAGTAACCATCAGATTAAAAGCTGGTCTAGTCAGCTGACCCAGACGTGTGCAGGTGAGAAAAAAAATAAAAATAAAAAAAATAAATAAAAATAATTATAAATATAAAAATAAAATAAAAAAATACCCGTACCCGTGTGCCAACTTCCTCCCAGTCGTCTATCGAGCTGAGAATGGCAGTCTGTCCTATAACACAATCGGCGGATCCCCCGCAAACGTTCTAGTCAAAAACCATTCTGTATCAAAGAAAGAGGTATGGAGCTGTGTCCTGACTGCTATCGACAAGGTCGTTATATAACTTTCCCACACTTCAAAGAATTTCTGTATTTTAGTATTTTTGTCTAGCAAACATCCTATCCATTCCATCCGAAAGAGATAAAATAATTTAGCTTTAAACAACGAAAGTGTAGGTGGATCCTTAGAAATCCATACTTGCAGAATAGCCTTTCTGGCTGCTATACTAACTGCTAGCAATAGCTTTCTACTTCCCTGGGAGAGACGTAGGTCTGGGGAGAATATACCGAATAACGCCCATTGTGGGCATAAACTCCAATAATTCACTAGGTTAGTCGTTAAGTAATTCCTTATCCTTATCCAGAACTGTCTAATCAGAGGGCATGTCCACAAGCAGTGATAAAGGTCTGCTTGGGGAGAACCACACTTCCAACAAGCATGTGTGTCAGCTAGCCCTATGAGACATCGTCTATGAGGTGATAAATAAGTCTTGTGCAAAATATTGAGAGACATTTCTTTATACCTAGAAGAGGGAAACAGTTTACAAGCTTTTACATGGGCCGTAAGCAGGTCAGTCGTCTCGATGCCCGGGAGACATTCCGTCCAGGACCGGATACCCCCCTGTCCCGTAGAGTAGTCTAGAACAGTCCGAAAGTACCCATATGCCATTGATATTGCTTTCCTAACTCTAGGGGCTTGTTGCAGTAGTTTATCTATCGGATTATTCCAATCCATAGGAGATAAACAGCTAATAACAGTAGAAACATAATGTTGGGCTAGCAGAAAGGCCACAGGATAGGCCAGTATAACTGGATGTCTAGCAGTGGCCTCCTGGAACGTGAGCGGCCTCAAGCCCCGCGAATCCACCAAGTGAGTTACCTTGGAAACACCCCCCATCCGCCAGATGTTATATGGATAATGCGCCCTACCCTCCTGGAAGTCCGGATTCGCCATGAACGGAAGGTATAGTGATTTGTGGGGGTTCAGATCTAGTTTATTACGCGTATCAGTCCATAGTTTTTTAATGGACCACAATAGTGGATTCCTCCTCCACTCCCCAGACACCTCTCGAACATGCAAGTGTAAAAATGCAACCAGGTCCCCCCCCCTGTAAAAACTCTCTATCTAAGTCGGTGTTTGTGTAGTTGTTGTCATTGTGCACCCAGTCATGCAAATACCGTAGTTGAGCGGCATGGGAATACCAAAGAACATTAGGAAAATGAATTCCCCCATTCTCCGTGGTTTGCTGTAATTTAATCAATGCTATACGTGGTTTTCTTCCCTGCCAAATAAAGCGTCTAAAAAGAAAATTGATGCGTTGAACATCTTTGGGTAGGAGGACATGTGGCATGGCCTGTATAAAGTACATCAGACGAGGGAATGATATCATCTTTATCAAATTCGCTCTTCCCATGTACGATAAAGGCAGAGGTTTCCAGGAATCAAGTTCTGCCTCAATTTTTCTGATGGCCGAGGTGAAATTTAGGGTGTAAAGTCGCTCTGGTTGTCTCGAAATTTGAATCCCCAGATAGGTGAGTTGATCCGAGCTCCATGTCAGTGGTAAACCCCCCACCCCGTTTCTCAAAAACGCACCACTCCCCAATCGCAGTGCCACTGACTTTGACCAGTTTACATTGAAGCCAGAAATATGACCATACGCCTGCAGTAGATTGAATATATGGGTCAAGGAAGTCTCTGGATCCGAAACATACAGCAGTAGATCATCAGCGAATGCTGTAAGCTTTAGTTCCCTGCGACCTATCTGTATGCCATGAAACTGAGAGTCAGTTAATAGCAAACGATGGAGGGGATCAATGGCCAGATTGAACAATAAGGGTGACAAGGGACAGCCCTGTCGTGTGCCACGATGCATAACCACCGGATCACTGGTATAGCCGTTCATTAAGAGGGTAGTGGAAGGAGAGTCGTATAAGTAGCGAATAATATTAACAAAGTCTTGGTGGAAGAGTCTACGTTCCAAGACCCTGAATAGATGGGGCCAAAGTACCGTATCGAAGGCTTTGGTAGTGTCCAGGCTGAGGAGTATATTCCTGGATTGGGGCGAATGGGCAGAGGCTATGACTGCAGCAACAGCAGCCCGAATTCCCTTTACCGAATGTGTATTACGAACAAAGCCTAGTTGATGAGTAGTTAGAGCATGGGGGAGAATCGTCTGCAGTCGATCTGCCAAAATCTTGGTAAATAATTTTATGTCGGTATTTAACAATGTAATGGGCCTGTATGAAGTCACCAATTGAGGGTCCTGAGCAGGCTTGGGGATCATCGGTGTACCCTATTGTTATACACCCACACCAATTCCGGAACGAAGTCAGGCCAGCGCCGCCTCTTTTCGGCCTCTAGGACCCTCAACATCTGTAGCAACGTCCGATTGAATCGCTCACAGGCTCCATTTCCCTGCGGGTGATACGGTGTGGTCCTTGATTTGTGCATGCCATAGGTGCGGTACAGCCACTCCATTACCCAATCATGGAAACACGCACCCTGATCAGAATGGACGTGCTCCGGGCAGCCATATCTGCCAATAAAATGTTCAACAATAGCCTTGGCTGCCGTGTCGGCCGTTTGGTCCATGGTAGGGACAACTACTGTATATTTGGTAAAGTGGTCGGTCATCACAATAGCATATTGATACCCACGCACCGACTCCCCTATCAAAACATAGTCCACCATGAGGAGTTCAAGGGGTCTTGTGGTCCTAATGGTCTGTACCTACAGGTGCCCGTTGCTCGCCACCCTTCATAACAGCATATCTTCTACAGGTCTGGCACACACCTTCAACCAGTGTCTGCAAGCCTGGGAAGAAATACTGATGACGGATCCATTGTAGCGTCTTTTCAGCTCCAAAATGGGCCCCTTCTTCGTGCGCATCGGTCACCAGAGCACGGGCTAAATCTTTAGGGAGAACGATCTGCCACAACTTCCGAAGCTCTTGCTCAAGGTAAGTCTGACGACAAAACACCCCTTCTCGTATGGCCATCCGATCCCATTGATGTAGCAGCTTCCTACCCCACGGGCTAAGTTGTAGTCTCTCGAAGGAGGAAGGCCGGTGATCCCGTTCCTTCCACCCGTGGACACATTGTACCTCCTGATCCTGCCCTTGTTCTATAGCCCAGTCCGGCAAGGTCTTCTGTAGCAGAATTCCACACGTCACCTTTGGCTCTGCTGAAGTGGGAATCATCCTGGCAAGGTCAGGGATCTCCTGTCCTTCTCGTTCCTCATCTGTGGGACCAGTAGGCAACTCCACTGGATAGCGGGACAAGGCATCCGCATTCGCATTCGCCTTTCCTGGGCGGTATCGAATTTTAAACGAGAATTTTGCCAAGCGAGCCACCCAGTGCTGTTCCAGAGCACCCAATTTGGCTGTATTCAGGTGTGACAAAGGGTTGTTATCCATGACAACTTCAAAGTCAGCGGCGGTCAGGTACTCCGCAAACTTTTTGGTAACTGCCCAGACAACCGCCAGCAGCTCCAGCTTGAACGAGCTATAGTTGTCTGGATTCCGCTCTGATTCCCGGAGGCTCCGACTCCCATAAGCAATAACTCGTTCCTGGCCCTCCTGTAGCTGGGAGAGTACAGCCCCCAGGCCTTGGTGACTCCCGTCAATGTATAATATAAATGGCTTATCAAAGTCGGCATAAGCCAGAACTGGGGCCTGGGTGAGGGCCTGTTTCAGACAAGAGAAAGCAGCCTCTTGCGCTTGATTCCACGCCACCACCCAATTCCGTACATTGGTAGCAACACCTCGCAGTCATTTGTGCAGTGGTCCCGCGATCTTAGCAAAGTCCCGGATAAACCGCCGGTAGTAGCCCACCAATCCCAGAAATGCTCTCAACTCCATCACATTGCCCGGAGTCTTCAATCCTTGGACCGTGGCAATTTTGTCGGGGGTGGGCCTCACCCCATCCTCCGAGACCACATGGCCCAGGTATTCCAGACTGGACTTCAAGAGGTGGCATTTCCTCGGTTTTAGTTTGAGGCCGTACTGTTCCAGTCGTTGAAGCACTTGTTCCAATCTATGCAAGTGTTCCTCTAAGGTAGGGGCAAACACTATGATGTCATCCAAGCAGATAAGAATTGCCTCAAAGTTTAAGTCCCTGAGGCAGCGCTCCATAAGGTGTTGGAACGTGGCCGGTGCATTGGAGAGCCCGAAGGGCATTTAACAGAAATCAAAGAGTCCCATGGGAGTGATGAATGCTGTTTTCGCCTGGTCTTTTTCCGTTACGGCACCTGCCAGTACCCACTGGCCAGATCCAGCATGGAAAAGAAACAAGACTTTCCCAAAGCCGCCAGTGACTCCTCGATACGGGGCAACGGATAGGCGTCCCGAACGGTGCAGCTGTTCAACCTCCGATAGTCCACGCAAAATCGAATCGTCCCATCCTTCTTCTTTACCAAAACAATCGGGGCAGCCCATGGACTCTTACTCTCCTTGATGACGCCATTGGTCAGCATTTGTTGAATCATAGTTTTGACCTCCTGGTACAGCTTCGGGGGAATCTGTCGATATAGCTCCCGAGCAGGGAACTGTCTCCAGTGTTGATTTCATGTTCTATCTCCGTCGTGTGACCGAAGTCTTCCTCGTTACATGAAGACGATTTCTGTCGTGCCCACAGCATTTGCTCCACCCTATCTACCTCTGCTTTACTAAGGCCCTCCAGCAATACGTCCATTTGTTCCAGAATTACTTTCCCATTCCCATTTCCTGTTTCTCCTCGATGGTGACGGCCAACGTCCAAGGCTCACATGCATCAGGCCTTAAGGTAACTCTGGGGCCAGGTTCGATACCACCCTCAGGGATAGCCTCCAGGTTGCACACGCGTAGGGGTACCACGCCATCCCTCACCACCGCTACGGCTCTGGCCAGCAGCAAACCAGCCTCCATTTGTCTGAACCAACAAGGTTCTATCACAACCTCTCTCCCTTCCAACCGCTGCTGTGAACGGACGGGCAATTCCAGGACCACCTCTTGTCTCGCTGGGATCCTCGCCTTTTGATTATGCCGTGTCTTGATCAGGCCTAGAGGACATGAAGACTCCACGGAGGCGACCTCTTTGTTCCGCCGGACGACCCTTTGAAAAGCTTGCTGCACCGGTTTCTGTACTCCGAGATACTTCCAGTACTGTGGGTCCTTGTCTTGTACGAGAACTTGATCCAGACTCCGAAGGATGTTCATTCCCAGGATCACTGGTCCATGTTGGAACTCTTCTCCACTGACCACTACAAACCCTTTCTTCCAAGAGATTGTCCATATACCTCCACCTCGATCCACACGACCCCCTTTACAAGAATGGGGAGATTTGTTCGCAGCCACGAGGGTCACACAATTCCCGACACGGGTCGTCGTGAGATCTGCATAGTCTTCTTTAAAACGTTTCTCAGACATAGTGGACACTTGCGACCCTGTATCCAAAAGACAACGTTGATCCCTCCCTCCCAACTTTGCTACTACAGTGGGACACTCACCGAACAAATTGGATGAGTTGACGACATCTACTCGCTCGCCTCCCCCCCCCCCGCAGATTGTCCCGCCACTGCGAGGGACCTCAGTTTAAAGGCCTCCTGCACCCGTCTCTGGGCAGTCCCGAGCAAAGTGTCCAGGCTCCTCACACGCCCAGCACACCAATTCGCGGGGTCCCCTCGAGCGCACCTCCTCTCCCCGACGTCCAGTAGTCTCCTGTTCCCTTCTCTTCCGAGGGGACTTTTCTTTATAACGTTCCTTGTCATCCCAACCCCTTTTCTCTTGGTCGGCATCTCGACTCTCCACCCGTTCCACCCTCTGCCACAACTGGGACACTTCGTCCTGGATGAGTAGGAGTGTGGTGGTTAATTCTTCCGAACTCTATCTACCAGTTGGGTTTGTTGTGTGGACATGGCGCTGGAACTAAATTCCGCATTTTCTTCCTTCTTCAGCGCCATACCCAATACTTCAAAGAAGGTGAGCTTGTCATCCCCATCGACCTTGTCCTGAAGATAGTTTCGTAGGGACCTACTCCTTAGTCCACCTTTTAGGATACCGCTCAAGGATGAATCCGGATTCCCCGTCATCAATTCCTCATCCTCCCTTGTCTGGATCTCGGTCATATATTCCTGTATCGCGTTAGCGAATTGGGAGATGGTCTCGTCTTCCCTTTGGATCCGCGCAAAAACGCGCTTCTTTAGCATGGTTGTGGTAGCCTTTTCTCCATATATGCCCTTTAGAAGTTTGAAGACGTCCGCCATGCTCCTCCGGAGCCGTTCGGGGCGTACCCTTGCCGTCTTCCGGGCGTCACCAGTTAAGACCTTCAATGCCAAGTTCACTTGTACGCTCTTCGGGATCTGGTAGAGTTCAATAGTGGTCTCCAACTGTTCGATCCACTCCGTCAGGGGCATATTTTGCCTATCAAACTTGTCGAGATGGTTCAGTGCTGCCCCAATGGGCAGCTTGGCCCGAGATTCATCACTGCCACTCTTCGACTTGCCTTTTTGGTCCATTCTTACAAGGGGATCCTGCCGACTATGCCAAATGTAAGGGTGCCGATGCAGTGTAGTGCCTGCTGCCGTGCAGGTGTACCGCGTTCCTTACCTCAAGATGCTTTCCTCGTTTCCAGACCGCGGGTTTGCTTCATCCGGCGAAATCCTTCCTCTGGACCTCAAGTCGGGGACTCAGCCTGGAGGGCCGACGGCTAGAGGAAAAAGAGACACTATCACCGTGTGCCCACCCCTAACAAGACGGGGAAAGAGTGGCACACCGGGGTGGCCGCGATGTTCACCGGGTAGGTGAATGTCATCACTGGCCCGCAGGCCTCAGCCACCCAAATGTCACCTACTCGGCACTTGCGCACCTAGGTGAAAGCGAGCCCGCTAGGCCTAGCGGGGTCTCGCAAACCTGCGCTCAACGCGGACCAAGACACACACCCACACAGAGTATACTCACACTGGTACTCTTGTCAGCTTGCTTGCCGCGAGTCGCTGTTCCTGGAAAGAGAATGACAGCAGCCTCCCTGCAAACTTATAAATGGCAAACAACGGAACTGAGCCAATTTACTATAAACTCTAAACAGTACAATCTGGTTAGCTACTTCACCTAACTCCAGCAAACAGTACAAGCAAATACAGGATAACAGAATGACAATAGAACGAAATGGGAGTTACCTCTCTAGTCCGGTCTGATGAAGATTCCGCTGCTTCGCGCCTGGAGGATAATTGTTGGTGCAACCTAATTCCCTACGGGGACTGCCACCCACTCTGGAATTACGGGATCGAGCGTGGGAGGCCGGGCAGTCTCTCCACAGTTACTCCGGACCCCCAAAGTGGTGACGACGTGTCAACCTGGGACTAAAGCTCCCCACAGCAAAGCTAACAATCCAGCTCCTATCTTTCCCGTGGCCTACTGCCAATATTGCTCCTCGGGCCTAATGCCAGCCTATCTGGGATCACAGGCCTAGTGCCTGCCTTTCAAGTGAGATGTGGTCTTGGCCTAAGGCCAGGACCCCGACTACACCAGTTGTGGCCTCCTTCCTCCTAACTGTGCCACAGGCCTAGTGCCTGACTGTCACCTCAGGCCTAGTGCCTGCCTGCCAAGTGGGATATAGTCTTGGCCTAATGCCAAGACTACTTATACAGATTATGGCCTCCTTCCTCCTATTGATGCCACAGGCCTAGTGCCTGACTGCCACCTCAGGCCTAGTGCCTGCCTACTGGGGATTTTAGTAATCCTGGCCTAACGCCAGTATTACTTTATGAGTGCGGGGCCCCTCTTCTCCTATCTGCTGCTCGGGCCTATTGCCCGTCCGTGGCCACAGGCCTAATGCCTGACACCCTGGTGGTCTAGGAGGTACATAGACTCTCGGTGCAAGGCCGCTTACCCTGACCGTAGGGAGAGGCTGCAGTGGGGAGCTTCGTTAGCTCTTTTGCTGCCCACACACTGCAGCACTCTCCGCCGGACCTCCGCATTGGATCCCGGGCTCCGCCTCCTCTTCTTCTCCGGCCACCGCTTCCTTTTCTTCTCTGGCCGCCGCTTCCTCTTCTTCTACAGCCACCGCTTCCTCTTCTTTCCGGCCGCCGCTCCTTCTACTTCTTTTCCGCCGCCGGGCCTTCTTCCGCTATCTTCTCTCTTCTGGAGCTCTTCACCGCTCCATCCCCGGCGCCCGACTGGCCGCTCCCGCTCCGCAGCGTCTGTCATATGACGCTGGAAGGGGGCGGCGCTATGACGCGACGAGCTTTGGTTGGCTCGACGCGGCCCATTCATATTGGCTGACCAGGTGCGAGCCCCGATTGGTTCTCTCCCGGAGCCAAATTCAAATGGCCACGATGCGATTGGAGGGGCTTGAATCGCCCCCGTGCCGGAAGCTCACCGCGATGCCACTTCCCGCCGCGTACCGCCACTGCCTGTTCGGGGAAGACGGAGGTGAGAGATCTCCCTCGTTCCCCAGCCTGGTGCCCTCTCACATAAAGGGCACTGACAGCTCTCCCAGTGACCTTAAGTGTTGTGCAAAATCTTTACCTTTTTACCTCAAAGGAAGAGCCCTCACGAGAGGGAGAAGCTAAGCAAGGAGACCTAGGGCCCTTTGAAATAGAGTCAACCTGCAAACCTAACATATTTAACATACAGCGGGCGGAGCTTGGCCTGTCGTCCCAGGCAGCATTTACAGCACTGAGCAGGGCAGCATCAGAGACGAGACAGGGCAGAGAAGGAGGCGGATTATTCTCCTCAGCACCAGCATGTACAGCACTGAGCAGGGCAGCAGCAGAGGCGGGACGGGGCAGAGAAGGAGGCGGATTATTCTCCTCAGCACCAGCAGTTACAGCACTGACCAGGGCAGCAGCAGAGGCGGGACGGGGCAGAGAAGGAGGCGGGTTATTCTCCTCAGCACCAGCATTTTGACAGCATCAATCCGCGGAACCCAGAGATGCGACCTGACAAAGATTGGCATTATTCTTTAAATTCCGTAGCGAAGCATGGGTATTTAGCTAGTCAAAAAATTGTTTTAAAGTTATCTGAGGGCGTTGTCTCCTTTAAACCTTTGCTGGTGGTTTGAGAAAAGTTTCTAACGTGTTGTGTTATTTCATAGGGGATTCCATGTCAGGATTGAACAATATGAAGTTCTCTACGAAGGACCAGGACAATGATGCTTATGAAAACAGCTGCTCTGTACTTTACAAGGGTGGCTGGTGGTATGGCAGCTGCCACAGCGCAAACCTGAATGGGCTCTATTACTTGGGGGAACATACCTCCTTTGCTGATGGTATCAACTGGTATGCTGGAAAGGGGTATCATTACTCCTTCAAGCATGTAGAAATGAAGATTAGGGCTGTTTAAAGAAATACAAATAAAGATTGTTGATAAACTGATGCAGAGGGAGGACTAGAATTATCTTCTATGCTGTTCTTGGTGGCGGGTACAGAGCTTCTTACTGAGCGAAGTTGCTTGCTGGATGCTACCATATTTCATAACTATATTGTTTGCACAGTTATGCTGCAGCTGTGTATATTTATAAGTACAGGAATATGTAAGTTGCATTGATGCGTATTGCGTTTTGTCTTTTTAAAAGTAATTGTTTTTATAATAAATCTTTTATTAAATCTTGTATTATATTTTTATTTTATTTTATATAAAATCTTTCATTCATTTGAATAATCTCTTGTAACAGATAATGGTGGTCATTCCGAGTTGTTCGCTCGTTATTTTTTTTCCACAACGGAGTGATTAGTCGCTAATGCGCATGCGCAATGTCCGCAGTGCGACTGCGCCAAGTAAATTTGCTATGCAGGTAGGTATTTTACTCACGGCATTACAAGGTTTTTTCTTCGTTCTGGTGATCGTAATGTGATTGACAGGAAGTGGGTGTTTCTGGGCCGAAACTGGACGTTTTATGGGAGTGTGTGAAAAAACGCTACCGTTTCTAGGAAAAACGCGGGAGTGGCTGGAGAAACGGAGGAGTGTCTGGGCGAACGCTGGGTGTGTTTCTGACGTCAAACCAGGAACGACAAGCACTGAACTGATCGCAGATGCCGAGTAAGTGTGGAGCTACTCAGAAATTGCTAAGAAGTGTCTATTCGCAATTTTGCTAATCTTTTGTTCGCAATTTTGATAAGCTAAGATTCACTCCCAGTAGGCGTCGTCTTAGCGTGTGCAAAGCTGCTAAAAGCAGCTTGCGAGCGAACAACTCGGAATGAGGGCCAATATATTCGGAAACCATTTAGCTCATAATAAGGGACAAGCAAAAACTACTACTTGCAATTACAACCGAGGCGGAAAATGAACATTTCCCACCTGTAAAGAACAATGGGGGTGATTCCGAGTTGCTCGCTCGCTAGCTGCTTTTAGCAGCATTGCACACGCTAAGCCGCCGCCCTCTGGGAGTGTATCTTAGTTTAGCAGAATTGCGAACTAAAGATTAGCAGAAAGATCTTTCTGCACCTTGACAAAGACCTCTGTAAGAGGTGGAAACGCATTGGTGGACACAGGGCTGCAAGAGGGGGAGCAGTGGCATCTTTACCGTTCCAGTACAGCGTGGCACAAGGGGTTCCCGGGTCCCCTGAGTTCAATAACTCCCGCAAGCTGGATTTGAACTGTTCACACAGTTCTATACATCTAGTAATTTTTCATTACCCCCTAATGCAGTCCTATTACATGCTGCTATAACTGTATATGCTGTATATGCTGCTATTGTCTCACTAACATATATGCTGCTATACACTTGTTCAATCGGTTTTATCACTGCAATACTATGTTTTTATTTTATTAAAATTGTACTTCACTATATGTACATATTTTTTCTTTTATATGGTATCCATGTGAGTTTGCAAATAACTCTGGAATCGTGTGAATTGTGATTCTTCTATGAAGCGCAGGATAAGTCCCCCTTCCGTTTTTTTACTCTATTAAAGATTAGCAGAATTGCGAATAGAAATTTCTTAGCAGTTTCTGAGTAGCTCCAGACCTACTCACAAATAGCGATCAGTTCAGTCAGTTTCGTTCCTGGTTTGACGTCACACACATGCCCAGCGTTCGGCCAGCCACTCCCCCGTTTCTCCAGGCACTCCCGCGATTTTCCCTGAAACGCCTGCGTTTTTCCGCACACTCCCAGAAAACGGCCAGTTTACGCCCAGAAACACCAACTTCATGTTAATCACACTGCGATCACCAGAACGATGAAAAAACGTTGTTACGCCATGAGTAAAATACCAAACTTTTGTACTAATTTACTTGGCGCAGGCACGGTGCGTACATTGTGCATGCGCAGTTTGCGTCTAATCGCTCCGTAGCGGAAAAAAGTAATGAGCGAACAACTCGGAATGACCCCCAATATTTCAGTAATCCAATGAAAATATTTTTGAATGTCACAAATGAATGTATGTACTAAGCCTTGGAGAGAAATAAAGTGGATGGAGATATAGTAAGAGCCAATCAGCTCCTGTCATTTTTCAAACACAGCCTGTAACATGGCAGTTAGGATCTGATTGGTTGGTACTTAGGGGGTTATTCCGAGTTGATCGCTAGCTGCATTCGTTCGCTGTGCAGCGATGAGCCAAAAAAACGGCACTCCTGCGCATGCATATGCGGCGTAATGCGCATGCTTGACGTAAAAGTACAAAGAAAGATGATGTTTCACACAAGGTGTAGCAACGCTTTTCAGTCGCACTGCTGGCCGCAGAGTGATTGACATGAAGAGGGCGTTTCTGGGTGTCAACTGACCTTTTTCAGGGAGTGTTCGAAAAAATGCAGGCGTGCCAGGAAAACCGCAGGCGTGGCTGGGCGAACGCAGGGCGTGTTTGTGACCTCAAAACAGGAACTGATCAGTCTGACGTCATCGCAAGCTAGGAATAGGTTTAAAGCTACTCTAAAACTGCACAAAATGATTTTGTAGCCGCTCTGCGATCCTTTCATCCGCACTTCTGCTAAGCTAAAATACACTCCCAGAGGACGGCGGCATAGCGTTTGCACGGCTGCTAAATACTGCTAGCGAGTGAACAACTCGGAATGACCCCCATAGAACCCACCCTAGACCCTCGCCACACCCGTGACCTGGCGAATGTGCAGAAAGGACCTGCTTCTTTCTAACCACTAGCACAGGGGACCGCAGGAGAAGACAGGGTGACTGGAGTCCTGGACTTTGGATTGCTTCGCCAGAAAGGTAAGTATCCATGAATTGCTACTTAACAAAGCTATATATTGCATCAAACTGATAATAATAATAATAATAATAATTTTATTTATATAGCGCTCTTTCTCCCATAGGACTCAAGGCGCTTAACAGATACATAGCATAATATAGTACAGGAAATAATGAAGTACATTTTCATAAAATACAGAAGCATGAAGATACTAAAAGGGACAATTATGGGAATGCTTGAGTAAACAGAAAAGTCTTGAGTCTACTTTTGAAGGATTCTATAGTTGGGGCCTCTCGCACTGTGCGGGGAAGTGAGTTCCATAGAGTCGGAGCCGCATGACTAAAAGCTCGACCCCCAGATGAATTACGGGAGATTCTAGGTACTGCTAAAAGTCCTTCATCTACAGATCGCAGTAATCGAGTGGGGCAGTATGGGGTCAGAAGCTGTTTGAGGTACCTTGGGCCTTGGTCATGTAATGCTTTGAAACTCAGTAAGCCAATCTTGAAGATGATTCGCCATCGTACAGGCAGCCAGTGAAGGGAGTAGAGGATGGGTGTTATGTGGCTAGAACGGGGCTGGTTGGTTAATAGCCTGGCAGCTGTGTTTTGCACCAGCTGTAAGCGCTGCAATTCTTTTGCTGGGAGACCAAGGTAGAGGGCATTACAGTAGTCTAAACGAGATGATACAAATGCATGTATGACTTTTGGCATATCATCTGAGGGAATTAAGTGCTTGATTCTGGCTATGTTCCTCAGGTGAAAGAATGAGGATTTGATTGTGGCTGATATCTGATGTTTAAGTGTCAAGCCACCATCCAGGACAACGCCAAGATGTAACAGATGCCAACTGATGTGATATATAGTGAAGAGTAACAATTCTCTTTTCACTTTCTTCATGAATAGACCCCTAGATCAGCTTCTGTGATCTGCGAAATCGCCATGTAGTGTCCGTGCTGTTCAGTCTGAAACCTTTCCTGTAACTGTGCTATGTGTTGTCTGAATCCAACCGCAGCAACGTCTGTGCAGTATGTATTAGTGGACAGAATGGAAAACGATTGAAAAACCGCAGGGCTCGTCCACGTAGCCACATACCTCCAGCCACGACTTGCGGACCCAGGCTGTGGGCTGGATGGCCATAGAGAAACTTCGGAATACCCACTCCACTACAATAAGCATGATACCATTTTCCATTCAGCTCTGAGAACTGCTGTAAGATGGGGAATAACCCAATATTACAAAGTTGTGCTGGCTCCTTCTCTGTGTGAGATCATGTTATACCTGGTATATAGCGGAGAAAGGCCGATATACCTCCCAGTATTCTCCTTCAGGTGAGTAACATGTCCTGTACCCACTATCCGCCGGATTCTGAGCTCTGTCCCCAGTTGACGTTGATCCGTCACTTGTTCATCATTTTGTTGACTGATGTGATGCCCCCCTTTCTGTCCGTTATTGCCTCATGCCTCAGAGACGTTATTGGTTACTGGTGAATTTTTTCATTTCTAGGTTTATTGTGTTTTACTGACTATTGTGAATGCTGATAAAATGTGAATTCAGAAAGCAATGAAGCAGAAGAGCACTATATAGTGAGGGGAGATCAGGATAGGGGTGCACTCCAATGGGGTAGATGGGCACCTCCAAACACAAAGCAGCCAGGAAAGCAGCACACCAATACAGTGCTTTTGTGCAACCTAGCCGTGGCAAGTGTTACTGTGCAGTACATAAAACAATACATAAAAATAAGTCCTAGCCCATCTGGGCACTAACTAAACATAATAGATTCCCTATCTCAGGGTGGTAGGACCTAATGCCCCTAGCACAAACACAGGCATATACACAGTACTTATAGTCAGTAAATCACAGTGTCTCATCACAGGCCTGCTGCATGTTTCCCCAGGTAGTGAGACCTTGAGCCAAGCCCTGACACAGCTTTCATCAGCCTCTTACAGGTGCAGGCACTAAATAGCCTGCTCCCAGGCTGAAGGCCTAAAGACACAAAATGTGACTTGTGGATAGAGCCCTCCCTTCTCTTTCACATCCACACCCCAGGAACCCGTATCCAGCTTTTACCAAAAGATCTCAGCAGTGCAACCACAAACATCTTCCTGGAATTTTAAAATATATTATCCAGAACCCTGGGACAATCATATCTCCCATTTATCACTTTACCAGTGCTTCTATAGCTATGGAGATGGTATCTGTGGCCGGAGAGGCTCCAGCCCACGTGGAAAATGGCCTCCGCGGCACTGAAGGGGTTAACCCCTAGTGCCCAGCACCATTATCGGGACAATGGGCGCTTGGCGTCCCTGTTAAATATACTTACGGCGCTGGGCGCGGACTGTTTAAAAGTTTGTTTAATGATGTGTTTCAACATGTCATATGTAGTGCTCTATGCACAATTGCAGGAATGCATGTTTAACTGTATCTATTTTATATTCAAGATATGGTCAGCTGTATCTTAAGGGGGAAAATTGCACTTACTATAGATGTCTGAATAATCATCTCCTGTCAGTAGGAAGTGGCATGCTAATGGCCCTGTCCTAGCAGAGAGGTTTGATGTGTAAGTTCCTTAGAGAGAGGTGCTAATCACGTGGGATCTGTGCTTGCCTGGAGATGTGAATGGGACAGAAACATTTGTATTTTGAAGCTATGTGATAAATTTATCAATAGTGAATGTTAATCTGATACCAAATGTTGTCTGGCTGAAGGAAGGAAGAATATTTGTTTGGTAAATCCAATACAAACCATATTTAAAGCTATGTGTCAAATGTATCAATGGTGAAGTGTAAACTCCCAGGTGGTAGGAATTGGAGATTAAATTATACAAAACTTTGTCTGTGTGTGGCAGGAAAAAGGAAATAGCTGTTTTGCACTTACTGACATCCTTGTAAAATGTAATTTATTTATATTTTTGTGCGATAACCTGATTGGTTGGATAAGACAGGGAAGGCTTACCCCCCTGTGGTACTGTGTGGAAAACTGACATAAAAAGGAGACCTGCGTGCCTCCAGTATTGTAAATTATGCCATCTTATTCTGCTGAAACATCTGATTGTATGCTGTTGCCCCTAGCAATAGGGACGAGCCTTTTTAAAGGTTATTATTATTTTGAGCAAATAAACATCATTGCCTCAAGAAGACTGCTTCATCTTGTGACCTACAGGGTTATGCCAACCATAGCCTCGTTCTCCGACTATCCAGGGAAGCACCTGACGTCTCCAAGTTCCGCCTTCCGCCAGCTACCGGTAGAGGCCTAGCAAGTGGCTAGTGGGGATTTGTCGACACCACACAGGTGTGGTAAAGCAGTGCGTCGGCACATACAGAGCAGAACCGTAGTTCCAAACGCCACGGCAGGTTAGGAGTTTGGTGGTGGCAGCATAAACCCGCCCACAACGCAGTGGATGGAGTCAGTAACAGGCGGTTACTGACGGTAAGCGGGAAACCCCTATGTGGTCAGGCCTCGTGTGACTTGACCTTCCATTCTGTGCGCAGCCAACGGGACGCGAAAGCGGCGAGTGCTTTCGTATGGGACCGTCCTGTCACAGAAATTGGTGGCATAGTGGTGGGATATTCCCAGGCGGCTTTTCATCACCCGATTGGAGAAGCCGAGTTACTCAGGAGAGGAGTAACTGCAGCGCAGGAGAACGCACAAGATGGCGGAATTCAGCGGAATGTCCAAGGATGATCTGGGGATCGTATGCCAGGAGAAGGGTGTGGATATCCCTTCCAACGCGTCCAGAAGCGTCATGAAGGCGGCGCTCAGGAGCTGGGAGGAGTCCCATCGGGCGGAGGTGGAAAGCACTGACGGCGTCAGCATCGCAGAGGACGGCCCAACAGTGGACCTTCGTAAGGAACTGGTGAGACTTACAAGCCCCGCCCTCTCTCACAGCAGCAATGTTTCCTAGCAATCCCTAGCAGGGCCAGGATCCCAACGTCCCAGGGGGGGCGGCCCGGATACCCTAGCAGATCGGCTAGCGGAATTGGGGGAAAGGGCAACGGAGCAAGAACGCATGCTTGTCATCCAGATGTGGCATGCGGACCGGGCGTCACCAGCCGTGGTACCCCGGGAGCCGTTGTCAGCTGTTGTACACAGATCAGGACGTGTTCAGTTTGCCAAGTTTGCAGACAGTGATGGGGACATTGATGGACATTTGCAAGTTTTTGAAAGGACTTGTAAACTACACGATCTACCCAAGTCGGAGTGGGTGAGACACCTTGTGCCCACTCTGTATGGAGAGGCCTTGGAGGCCTATCGAGGAGTGGCCACGGAGGACTGTGGGAACTACGACGAAGTCGCGAAGGCCCTCCTCCAGCGATTCTTCATCACTCCAGAGTCTTACAGGAAGAAGTTCAGAGACTTGCCCAAGAATCCTAGCAGCACCCATGAGCAGTTCGCCACCCAGCTGCGGCAGTACGTGGTGAAGTGGGTGAAGGATTCGGAAGCCACTACATGGGACGCACTGATCGGGAGCAGATCTACCGCAGATGCGCCCAAGAAGTGAAGGAGTGGGTGCTAGATCGGGAGCCACCCAGCTTAAAAATGGCTGCCCAATTAGCCGACAAATATGTGGCAATTCGGCCACGGGGGCAGAAGCGCCCAGCCAGCAGCCAGCTCCAAAAGACTGTACCACCAAGGGGACCCCCCTCTTCAGCTCATCACCCCCAAAAACAAGCTTCTTCCAACCCGGGTGCTCTTGGCCAACAACCGCACCACAGCGTCCCTGCAACTGATCAGAGATCATCGGTGCCACGACTGGAAAAGAAGTGCTACGGCTGTGGGAAAATCGGACATCTGAGGATGAACTGTCCTGCATCCCAAGCACCCCAGACTCGTGCCCCAAATCCGAGTGCTGGAGCCCGGATCGCTTGTTTGACGAGGGGAGATGAGCCTACCGAGACTGTTCCCCCTCCAGTCAGTCCGATGGAGTGTGGCGAGAGACAGGTGCACTCTGCGGAGAGAGTCACCTGCATGGCCAAACAGCCCCTACACAACATGTGGAGGCACCTGCAGCCAGTCCACGTGGGACCCCTGCAGGGAGAAGGCCTAAGAGACTCTGGGGCCTCAATCACTGTGGTGAGCCCCCACCTTATAGATCCTGCTGCAGTATTGCAGGGTCGCACTGCCAAGGTCACCCTGGCAGATGGAACAGAGAAAGAGGTTCCCATGGCAAGAGTCTACCTGGACTGGGGAGCTGGACCAGAGTTGCGAGAAGTTGCCGTCATGGATGGTCTCCCAACTAATGTGGTCCTAGGAAATGATCTGGGTGGTGGGATCGTCACTACGTTTGTTGGCGCCATTCCCCGGAGTCAAGTTCCACAACCACCGTTGACATCAGCTGCTCCAGCACAGCCCAGCCCAGAGGAAAAGACTACAGCTGCTAGACAACTGCCAGCACAGCCAACCACAGCTTCAACCAGCCCAGAGGAAAAGATTACAGCGGCTAGATCAGCACCTCGACCCCGCATGCCTTCTGCCTCTGGTATGCATACGTCCACTAGCAACGCAGAGGATGTCGGTTCCAGCTCGTTTGATCCTGTGGGGGTGGCCAATGATGCTCCTGACCCAAGTGGTTTGCCAACTCCGGCGGTGAGTATGAGAAACCACACTGACTTTTCCATGACTGACACCTACCAGACTGACCCTAGTAGTCCCCACCTAGATCCCCCTGTAGAGTGTCCCAATTTATGAGAGATTGAGGGCCACAGGCAGAAGTTTAGGGAGGCTCAACTCTCTGACCCATCCCCGAAAGGCATGAGGCGCCACTCTGGCAGCGGCCTTGACATGGTTGGGGCAGGAAGTTTGACCTGGCGGGAAGGGTTAAGGTATAGGGTAGCCAGGAAAGTGGGAGGGGATAGTCCAGATAGGGAATGTGTCCAACTGGTCCCCCCAGGGAACGTTCCTATGCAACCGGTGTCGGTTGCCAGCGAAACCCCTTTGGACAGTAACCCAGAGACAGACCGTACCCTGAAGTGCCTGACACAGAGCTTACCCTGGTCTGGAATGTCGGATGACGCCCAGACCAACTGTAAGGCTGGTGCCATGCGTTGGCAGCTGGGGCACTCCAGCGGTTGTGTTGTCTCTGGGCCTCTGCCCATAGGAGAATTCTTGCAGCAAGTTGCTGTGGACATAGCAGGTCCCTTGCCTGTGCTCAGTAGATCGGGGAAGACGCGCAGCCTCCCTGTAGTGGATGCCACACAGGATCCAGAGGCTGGTGGTCTGGCCGCCATCACTGTGGCACAGGTAGCGGACGAGGAGGAAGGAGTAGGCCTAGGTGACAGGGTAGGTTTCCCGCGTCATAGGTCGACGGAGGAGGATTGGAGGGCAGGTTTGACAGTTAGGGACAGTTAGGGCAGACAGTTGCCAGATAGGTATGACGGAGGTGCAGTGCCTGGGGCACCATGTGGGAGGAGACAGGGGTAGGCCCAAACCAGAGGTGGTAGAGGTAACCAGAGGCTGTCCCCGGCCCACATCACCCAGACCGGTACTGACCTTAGAACCTGTAAGGCCCTACGGACACGTCATTGACTTTAGTCCTGTAGTGAACCCCTTGACAGAGATGGCTAGGAAGGTCATTCCCAAGTCAGTGGACTTTGCACCCGCTTGCAAATTGGCATTCCAGTCATTGAAGGAGGCTCGGGTACCCGCTCCAGTGCTGATGGCGCACATTTTTTACCAGGACTGTGTGTTACGAACTACTGCGCCACTGCACGGACTGGGAGCAGTACCGAGCCAGAAAGAGCCATATGGGCAGGAGCACCCTGTGGCCTGTTTGAGCAGTATACTGCTATTGTGGGAGGTGGGGTATGCCACAATTGAAAAGGAGTGTTTGGCTATTGTTTGGGCTGTGAAGAAGCTTCAGCCCTATTTGTATGGCCGCCATTTTACGGTGGTAACGGACCACAATCCATTACGGTGGCTCCAGCACACCACGGGAAAAAACGGCAGACTGTTGCGGTGGAGCCTTGCTCTTCAGGTTTATGACTTTCACATTATCCACAAGCAAGGCAAGGCTCATAGCAATGCGGATGGACTGTCACGTAAGGAGGAGCCTGAACCCCCAAAGAACTCCCGGTAACCTCATTAAGGACTGCGGGACCAGGACCCAAATCATTGGGACATGGGTCCCTGGTTGACCCGCTTGAATGTGGGGGGGGGAGTGTGGCCGGAGAGGCTCCAGCCCACGTGGAAAATGGCCGCTGCAGCACTGAAGGGGTTAACCCCTAGTGCCCGGCACCATTATCGGGACAATGGGCGCTTGGCGTCCCTGTTAAACATACTTACGGCGCTGGGCGCGGACTGTTTAAAAGTTTGTTTAATGATGTGTTTCAACATGTCATATGTAGTGCTCTATGCACAATTGCAGGAATGCATGTTTAACTGTATCTATTTTATATTCAAGATATGGTCAGCTGTATCTTAAGGGGGAAAATTGCACTTACTATAGATGTCTGAATAATTATCTCCTGTCAGTAGGAAGTGGCATGCTAATGGCCCTGTCCTAGCAGAGAGGTGTGAATGACAATACCTTTTGATGTGTAAGTTCCTTAGAGAGAGGTGCTAATCACGGGGGATCTGGGCTTGCCTGGAGATGTGAATGGGACAGAAACATTTGTATTTTGAAGCTATGTGATAAATTTATCAATAGTGAATGTTAATCTGATACCAAACGTTGTCTGGCTGAAGGAAGGAAGAATATTTGTTTGGTAAATCCAATACAAACCGTATTTAAAGCTATGTGTTAAATGTATCAATGGTGAAGTGTAAACTCCCAGGTGGTAGGAATTGGAGTTTAAATTATACAAAACTTTGTCTGTGTGTGGCAGGAAAAAGGAAAATAAGAATTTACTTACCGATAATTCTATTTCTCGTAGTCCGTAGTGGATGCTGGGAACTCCGTAAGGACCATGGGGAATAGCGGCTCCGCAGGAGACTGGGCACAAAAAGAAAGCTTTAGGACTACCTGGTGTGCACTGGCTCCTCCCCCCATGACCCTCCTCCAAGCCTCAGTTAGGATACTGTGCCCGGACGAGCATACACAATAAGGAAGGATTTTGAATCCCGGGTAAGACTCATACCAGCCACACCAATCACACCGTAAAACTTGTGATATGAACCCAGTTAACAGCATGATAACAGAGGAGCCTCTGAATAGATGGCTCACAACAAGAACCCGATTAGTTAACAATAACTATGTACAATTATTGCAGACAATCCGCACTTGGGATGGGCGCCCAGCATCCACTACGGACTACGAGAAATAGAATTATCGGTAAGTAAATTCTTATTTTCTCTGACGTCCTAGTGGATGCTGGGAACTCCGTAAGGACCATGGGGATTATACCAAAGCTCCCAAACGGGCGGGAGAGTGCGGATGACTCTGCAGCACCGAATGAGATAACTCAAGGTCCTCCTCAGCCAGAGTGTCAAACTTGTAAAATTTTACAAAGGTATTTGACCCTGACCAAGTAGCAGCTCGGCAAAGTGGTAAAGCCGAGACCCCTCGGGCAGCCGCCCAGGATGAGCCCACCTTCCTTGTGGAGTGGGCTTTTACAGATTTTGGCTGTGGCAGGCCTGCCACAGAATGCGCAAGCTGAATTGTATTACAAATCTAGCGAGCAATAGTCTGCTTAGAAGCAGGAGCACCCAGCTTGTTGGGTGCGTACAGGATAAACAGCGAGTCAGATTTCCTGACTCCAGCCGTCCTGGAAATATAAATTTTCAGGGCCCTGACAACGTCTAGCAACTTGGAGTCCCCCAAGTCCCTAGTAGCCGCAGGCACCACAATAGGCTGGTTCAGGTGAAACGCTGACACCACCTTAGGGAGAAACTGAGGACAAGTCCTCAATTCCGCCCTGTCCGAATGGAAAATCAGATAAGGGCTTTTACAGGATAAAGCCGCCAATTCCGACACGCGCCTGGCCGAAGCCAGGGCCAACAGCATGACCACTTTCCACGTGAGATATTTCAAATCCACAGATTTAAGTGGTTCAAACCAATGTGATTTTAGGAACCCCAAAACTACATTGAGATCCCAAGGTGCCACTGGAGGCACAAAAGGAGGCTGTATATGCAGCACCCCTTTGACAAATGTCTGAACTTCAGGAACTGAAGCCAGTTCTTTCTGAAAGAAAATCGACAGAGCCGAAATCTGAACCTTAATGGATCCCAATTTGAGGCCCATAGACACTCCTGTTTGCAGGAAATGCAGGAATCGACCCAGTTGAAATTCCTCCGTCGGGGCCTTCCTGGCCTCGCACCACGCAACATATTTCCGCAAAATGCGATGATAATGCTTTGCGGTTACATCCTTTCTTAATCAAAGTAGGGATGACTTCATCTGGAATGCCTTTTTCCTTCAGGATCCGGCGTTCAACCGCCATGCCGTCAAACGCAGCCGCGGTAAGTCTTGAAACAGACAGGGTCCCTGCTGGAGCAGGTCCCTTCTTAGAGGTAGAGGCCACGGGTCCTCTGTAAGCATCTCTTGAAGTTCCGGGTACCAAGTCCTTCTTGGCCAATCCGGAGCCACGAGTATAGTTCTTACTCCTCTCCGTCTTATAATTCTCAGTACCTTGGGTATGAGCGGCAGAGGAGGGAACACATAAACCGACTGGTACACCCACGGCATTACCAGGGCGTCCACAGCTATCGCCTGAGGGTCCCTTGACCTGGCGCAATAACTTTTTAGTTTTTTGTTGAGGCGGGACGCCATCATGTCCACCTTTGGTTTTTCCCAGCGGCTTACAATCATGTGGAAAACCTCCGGGTGAAGTCCCCACTCCCCCGGGTGGAGGTCGTGTCTGCTGAGGAAGTCTGCTTCCCAGTTGTCCACACCCGGAATAAACACTGCTGACAGTGCTATCACATGATTTTCCGCCCATCGGAGAATCCTTGCAGCTTCTGCCATTGCCCTCCTGCTTCTTGTGCCGCCCTGCCTGTTTACGTGGGCGACCGCCGTGATGTTGTCCGACTGGATCAACACCGGCTGGTCCTGAAGCAGAGGTCTCTTGGCCCTTAGCTCCAGGATATTTATGTGAAGTGAGGTCTCCAGGTTTGACCACACTCCCTGGAAATTTCTTCCCTGTGTGACTGCTCCCCAGCCTCGAAGGCTGGCATCCGTGGTCACCAGGACCCAGTCCTGAATGCCGAACCTGCGGCCCTCTAAAAGATGAGCACTGTGCAACCACCACAGGAGAGACACCCTTGTCCTTGGTGACAGGGTTATCCTCTGATGCATCTGAAGATGCGATCCGGACCATTTGTCCAGCAGGTCCCACTGGAAAGTTCTTGCGTGGAATCTGCCGAATGGAATTGCTTCGTAAGAAGCCACCATTTTTCCCAGGACCCTTGTGCATTGATGCACCGATACTTGACCTGGTTTTAGGAGGTTTCTGACTAGATCGGATAACTCCCTGGCTTTCTCCTCCGGGAGAAATACCTTTTTCTGGACTGTGTCCAGAATCATCCCTAGGAACAGAAGACGTGTCGTCGGGATCAGCTGCGATTTTGGAATATTGAGAATCCAACCGTGCTGTCGTAACACTTCTTGAGATAGTGCTACCCCGACTACCAACTGTTCCCTGGATCGCGCCCTTATCAGGAGATCGCCCAAGTACGGGATAATTAAAACTCCCTTCCTTCGAAGGATTATCATCATTTCGGCCATTACCTTGGTAACGACCCGCGGTGCCGTGGACAATCCAAACGGCAGCGTTTGGAACTGATAGTGGCAGTTCTGTACCACAAACCTGAGGTACCCTTGGTGAGAAGGGTAAATCGAGACATGCAGTCTCACCGAGCCGTCCGGCTTCGGTACCACAAACATTGTGGAATAATACCCCTTTCCTTGTTGCAGGAGGGGTACCTTGATTATCACCTGCTGGGAATACAGCTTGTGAATAGCTTCTAAGACCGCCTCCCTGTCGGAAGGAGTCGTCGGTAAGGCAGACTTTAGGAAACGGCGAGGGGGGAGACGTCTCGAACTCCAATTTGTACCCCTGAGATACTACCTGAAGGATCCAGGGATCTACTTGTGAGCGAGCCCACTGTGCGCTGAAATTCTTGAGACGGGCCCCCACCGTCCCTGAGTCCGCCTGTAGAGCCCCAGCGTCATGCTGCGGACTTAGCGGAAGCGGGGGAGGACTTCTGTTCCTGGGAACTGGCTGTTTGCTGCAGCCTTTTTCCTCTCCCTCTGCCACGGGGCAGAAAAGAGGAGCCTTTTGCCCGCTTGCCCTTATGGGGCCGAAAGGATAATACGATGTCTTTTTTTGCTGAGAGGCGACCTGGGGTAAAAACGTGGATTTCCCAGCCGTTGCCGTGGAAACCAGGTCCGACAGACCTACCCCAAATAACTCCTCTCCTTTATAAGGCAATACTTCCATATGCCTTTTAGAATCGGCATCACCTGACCACTGCCGAGTCCATAACCCCCTTCTGGCGGAAATGGACATAGCACTTACTCGTGATGCCAGTCGGCAAATATCCCTCTGTGCATCACGCATGTATAAAAATGCATCTTTTAAATGCTCTACAGTCAGTAATATACTGTCCCTATCCAGGGTATCAATATTGTCTGTCAGGGAGTCTGACCAAGCCACCCCAGCACTGCACATCCAGGCTGAGGCGATTGCTGGTCGCAGTATAACACCAGTGTGTGTGTATATACACTTCAGGATAGTCTCCTGCTTTCTATCAGCAGGATCCTTAAGGGCGGCCGTATCCGGAGACGGTAGTGCCACCTGTTTGGACAAGCGTGTGAGCGCTTTATCCACCCTAGGGGGTGTTTCCCAACGTGCCCTATCCTCTGGCGGGAAAGGGTACATTGCCAATAACTTCCTAGGAATTATTTGTTTTTTATCGGGAGAAACCCACGCTTCATCACACACTTCATTTAATTCCTCAGATGCAGGAAAAACTACAGGTAGTTTTTTCTCACCAAACATAATACCCTTTTTAGTGGTACTTGTGGTATTATCAGAAATGTGTAAAACATTTTTCATTGCCTCAATCATGTAACGTGTGGCCCTACTGGAAGTTACATTTGTCTCCTCGTCGTCGACACTGGAGTCAGTATCTGTGTCGACGTCTGTATCTGCCATCTGAGGTAGCGGGCGTTTTAGAGCCCCTGATGGCCTTTGAGACGCCTGGACAGGCACAAGCTGAGAGGCCGGCTGTCCCATGTCATCAAACTTCTTATGTAAAGAGTTGACACTTTCACGTAATTCCTTCCATAAGCCCATCCACTCAGGTGTCGACCCCCTAGGGGGTGACATCTCCACTACAGGCAATTGCTCCGCCTCCACATCATTTTCCTCTTCATACATGTCGACACAGCCGTACCGACACACAGCACACACACCGGGAATGCTCTGAAAGAGGACAAGACCCCACTAGCCCTTTGGGGAGACAGAGGGAGAGTATGCCAGCACACACCAGAGCACTATATATATACACAGGGATATCACTATATAGAGTGTTTTCCCTTATAGCTGCTGTTATCTGTAATACTGCACCTAATTAGTGCCCCCCCTCTCTTTTTTACCCTTTTCTGTAGTGCAGGACTGCAGGGGAGAGTCAGGGAGACGTCCTTCCAGCAGAGCTGTGAGGGAAAATGGCGCCAGTGTGCTGAGGAGAATAGCTCCGCCCCCTTTTCGGCTGACTTTTCTCCCGCTTTTTATGAGAATCTGGTAGGGGTTAATGTACATCCATATAGCCCTGGGGGTTATATGTAATGTATTTTTGCCAGTCAAGGTGTTAATATTGCTGCTCAGGGCGCCCCCCAGCGCCCTGCACCCATCAGTGACCGCAGTGTGAGGTGTGCATGAGGAGCAATGGCGCACAGCTGCAGTGCTGTGCGCTACCTTGATGAAGACTGATGTCTTCTGCCGCCGATTTTCCGGACCGCTTCTGGCTCTGTAAGGGGGCCGGCGGCGCGGCTCTGGGACCGGACTCCGAGGCTGGGCCTGTGTTCGATCCCTCTGGAGCTAATGGTGTCCAGTAGCCTAAGAAGCCCAAGCAGGCTGCAAGCAGGCAGGTTCGCTTCTTCTCCCCTTAGTCCCTCGATGCAGTGAGCCTGTTGCCAGCAGGTCTCACTGAAAATAAAAAACCTAAAACTAACTTTTTTCTAAGAAGCTCAGGAGAGCCCCCTAGATTGCACCCTGCTCGGTCGGGCACAAAAATCTAACTGAGGCTTGGAGGAGGGTCATGGGGGGAGGAGCCAGTGCACACCAGGTAGTCCTAAAGCTTTCTTTTTGTGCCCAGTCTCCTGCGGAGCCGCTATTCCCCATGGTCCTTACGGAGTTCCCAGCATCCACTAGGACGTCAGAGAAATAGCTGTTTTGCACTTACTGACATCCTTGTAAAATGTAATTTATTTATATTTTGTGCGATAACCTGATTGATTGGATAAGACAGGGAGGGCTTACCCCCCTGTGGTACTGTGTGGAAAACTGACATAAATAGGAGACCTGCGTGCCTCCAGTATTGTAAATTATACCATCTTATTCTGCTGAAACATCTGATTGTATGCTGTTGCCCCTAGCAATAGGGAGGAGCCTTTTTAAAGGTTATTATTATTTCGAGCAAATAAACATCATTGCCTCAAGAAGACTGCTTCATCTTGTGACCTACAGGGTTATGCCAACCATAGCCTCGTTCTCCGGCTGTCCAGGGAAGCACCTGACGTCTCCAAGTTCCGCCTTCCGCCAGCTACCGATAGAGGCCTAGCAAGTGGCTAGTGGGGATTTGTCGACACCACACAGGTGTGGTAAAGCAGTGCGTCGGCACATACAGAGCAGAACCGTAGTTCCAAACGCCACGGCAGGTTAGGAGTTTGGTGGTGGCAGCATAAACCCGCCCACAACGCAGTGGGTGGAGTCAGTAACAGGCGGTTACTGACGGTAAGCGGGAATCCTCTATGTGGTCAGGCCTCGTGTGACTTGACCTTCCATTCTGTGCGCAGCCAACGGGACGCGAAAGCGGCGAGTGCTTTCGTACGGGACCGTCCTGTCACAGTATCCGTAACCAATACTCTTGGGGGAGATATATCAAACCTTATGAAGAGGACAAAGGAAGAAATTCTAGCTATAATTTATCTAGTACATTTGATAAATGGCAGAATCTGAACGGTTGCTATGAGAACACCTCCTAGGTTTGATAAATCTTCCCCTAACTCTTAGTGCCTGTCCTTCTCTGTTACCCAGGCTTTGTTACGGCAAATGAGACCACACCGACAATCAGAATCCTGCAGTATACTGTAGTATTTTTATTTTTGCCTTTATTAGAATACACCTCAGAACATTGGCTCCATAATACACATATCACACACTTCCTTTTATTTCCTCACCCCATGTCGCCTGCTCTTATTTTTCTATCACCGTTTATTTGAAGAACTTTATTTCAGGTACATTATTTACAAGCCAATGTTTCTTATTATATGACTTAATGTTTTCTATGCTGTACAAGGACATGTGAGATTTGCGGTCTGCAGCCTTGTGTCTTTATATATGGTCCTAGATAGATATATGGTCCTAACAATATATGTAACACTTTTTATTTATCCTCCAAAATACCCAGCACCCACAAACATGCACGGGCCCACCATGCAAATGTCTCGGCCACATATCACTCACAACATGGCGGACAGAGCCATGGCAACACCCATCTGCCAGGACCTTTCCACTTGACAATATGGAGCATGTGTACTTAGGGTTGTCACCTCATGCATCATCGATTCCTGGAGATCCACAAACCCAAATCACCCCCTCCCCCCGCCACCAAGCAATATTCATGTAAATAAAAAAATAAGATTTTACTCACCGGTAAATCTATTTCTCGTAGTCCGTAGTGGATGCTGGGAACTCCGTAAGGACCATGGGGAATAGCGGCTCCGCAGGAGACTGGGCACATCTAAGAAAGATTTAGGACTACCTGGTGTGCACTGGCTCCTCCCACTATGACCCTCCTCCAGACCTCAGCTAGGATACTGTGCCCGGAAGAGCTGACACAATAGGGAAGGATTTTGAATCCCGGGTAAGACTCATACCAGCCACACCAATCACACCGTATAACTCGTGATACTATACCCAGTTAACAGTATGAACATAACAGAGCCTCTCAACAGATGGCTCAACAATAACCCTTTAGTTAACAATAACTATATACAAGTATTGCAGACAATCCGCACTTGGGATGGGCGCCCAGCATCTACTACGGACTACGGGAAATAGATTTACCGGTGAGTAAAATCTTATTTTCTCTGACGTCCTAGTGGATGCTGGGAACTCCGTAAGGACCATGGGGATTATACCAAAGCTCCCAAACGGGCGGGAGAGTGCGGATGACTCTGCAGCACCAAATGAGAGAACTCCAGGTCCTCCTCAGCCAGGGTATCAAATTTGTAGAATTTAGCAAACATGTTTGTGCCTGACCAAGTAGCAGCTCGGCAAAGTTGTAAAGCCGAGACCCCTCGGGCAGCCGCCCAAGATGAGCCCACTTTCCTCGCGGAATGGGCTTTTACTGATTTAGGATGCGGCAGTCCAGCCGCAGAATGCGCCAGCTGAATTGTACTACAAATCCAGCGAGCAATAGTCTGCTTAGAAGCAGGAGCACCCAGCTTGTTGGGCGCATACAGGATAAGTAGCGAGTCAGTTTTCCTGACTCCCGCCGTCCTGGAAACATAAATTTTCAAGGCCCTGACTACGTCCAGTAACTTGGAATCCTCCAAGTCCCTAGTAGCTGCAGGCACTACAATAGGTTGGTTCGATTGAAAAGCCGATACCACCTTAGGGAGAAACTGGGGACGAGTCCTCAATTCTGCCCTATCCATATGGAAAATCAGATAAGGGCTTATACATGACAAAGCCGCCATTTCTGATACACGCCTGGCCGACGCCAAGGCCAACAACATGACCACTTTCCACGTGAGATATTTCAGATCCACGGTTTTAAGTAGCTCCATGATTTTAGGAATCTCAACACCACGTTGAGATCCCAAGGTGCCACTAGAGGCACAAGTTGGGGCTGAATATGCAGCACTCCCTTTACAAATGTCTGAACTTCAGGTAGTGAAGCCAGTTCTCTCTGGAAGAAAATCGACAGAGCCGAAATCTGGACCTTAATGGAAGCCAATTTTAGGCCCATAGTCACTCCTGACTGTAGGAAGTGCAGAATTCGACCTAGTTGAAATTCCTCTGTTGGGGCCTTCCTGGCCTCATACCAAGCAACATATTTTCACCATATGCGGTGATAATGTTTTGCGGTCACATCTTTCCTAGCCGTAATCAGCGTAGGAATGACTTCCTCCGGAATGCCTTTTTCCTTTAGGATCCGGTGTTCAACCGCCATGCCGTCAAACGCAGCCGCGGTAAGTCTTGGAACAGACAGGGCTCCTGCTGCAGCAGGTCCTGTCTGAGCGGCAGAGGCCATGGGTCCTCTGAGATCATTTCTTGAAGTTCTGGGTACCAAGCTCTTCTTGGCCAATCCGGAACCACGAGTATAGTTCTTACTCCTCTCCTTCTTATTATTCTCAGTACCTTGGGTAGTAATACTGTAGTATTTTTATTTTTGCCTTTATTAGAATACACCTCAGAACATTGGCTCCATAATACACATATCACACACTTCCTTTTATTTCCTCACCCCATGTCGCCTGCTCTTATTTTTCTATCACCGTTTATTTGAAGAACTTTATTTCAGGTACATTATTTACAAGCCAATGTTTCTTATTATATGACTTAATGTTTTCTATGCTGTACAAGGACATGTGAGATTTGCGGTCTGCAGCCTTGTGTCTTTATATATGGTCCTAGATAGATATATGGTCCTAACAATATATGTAACACTTTTTATTTATCCTCCAAAATACCCAGCACCCACAAACATGCACGGGCCCACCATGCAAATGTCTCGGCCACATATCACTCACAACATGGCGGACAGAGCCATGGCAACACCCATCTGCCAGGACCTTTCCACTTGACAATATGGAGCATGTGTACTTAGGGTTGTCACCTCATGCATCATCGATTCCTGGAGATCCACAAACCCAAATCACCCCCTCCCCCCGCCACCAAGCAATATTCATGTAAATAAAAAAATAAGATTTTACTCACCGGTAAATCTATTTCTCGTAGTCCGTAGTGGATGCTGGGAACTCCGTAAGGACCATGGGGAATAGCGGCTCCGCAGGAGACTGGGCACATCTAAGAAAGATTTAGGACTACCTGGTGTGCACTGGCTCCTCCCACTATGACCCTCCTCCAGACCTCAGCTAGGATACTGTGCCCGGAAGAGCTGACACAATAGGGAAGGATTTTGAATCCCGGGTAAGACTCATACCAGCCACACCAATCACACCGTATAACTCGTGATACTATACCCAGTTAACAGTATGAACATAACAGAGCCTCTCAACAGATGGCTCAACAATAACCCTTTAGTTAACAATAACTATATACAAGTATTGCAGACAATCCGCACTTGGGATGGGCGCCCAGCATCTACTACGGACTACGGGAAATAGATTTACCGGTGAGTAAAATCTTATTTTCTCTGACGTCCTAGTGGATGCTGGGAACTCCGTAAGGACCATGGGGATTATACCAAAGCTCCCAAACGGGCGGGAGAGTGCGGATGACTCTGCAGCACCAAATGAGAGAACTCCAGGTCCTCCTCAGCCAGGGTATCAAATTTGTAGAATTTAGCAAACATGTTTGTGCCTGACCAAGTAGCAGCTCGGCAAAGTTGTAAAGCCGAGACCCCTCGGGCAGCCGCCCAAGATGAGCCCACTTTCCTCGCGGAATGGGCTTTTACTGATTTAGGATGCGGCAGTCCAGCCGCAGAATGCGCCAGCTGAATTGTACTACAAATCCAGCGAGCAATAGTCTGCTTAGAAGCAGGAGCACCCAGCTTGTTGGGCGCATACAGGATAAGTAGCGAGTCAGTTTTCCTGACTCCCGCCGTCCTGGAAACATAAATTTTCAAGGCCCTGACTACGTCCAGTAACTTGGAATCCTCCAAGTCCCTAGTAGCTGCAGGCACTACAATAGGTTGGTTCGATTGAAAAGCCGATACCACCTTAGGGAGAAACTGGGGACGAGTCCTCAATTCTGCCCTATCCATATGGAAAATCAGATAAGGGCTTATACATGACAAAGCCGCCATTTCTGATACACGCCTGGCCGACGCCAAGGCCAACAACATGACCACTTTCCACGTGAGATATTTCAGATCCACGGTTTTAAGTAGCTCCATGATTTTAGGAATCTCAACACCACGTTGAGATCCCAAGGTGCCACTAGAGGCACAAGTTGGGGCTGAATATGCAGCACTCCCTTTACAAATGTCTGAACTTCAGGTAGTGAAGCCAGTTCTCTCTGGAAGAAAATCGACAGAGCCGAAATCTGGACCTTAATGGAAGCCAATTTTAGGCCCATAGTCACTCCTGACTGTAGGAAGTGCAGAATTCGACCCAGTTGAAATTCCTCTGTTGGGGCCTTCCTGGCCTCATACCAAGCAACATATTTTCACCATATGCGGTGATAATGTTTTGCGGTCACATCTTTCCTAGCCGTAATCAGCGTAGGAATGACTTCCTCCGGAATGCCTTTTTCCTTTAGGATCCGGTGTTCAACCGCCATGCCGTCAAACGCAGCCGCGGTAAGTCTTGGAACAGACAGGGCTCCTGCTGCAGCAGGTCCTGTCTGAGCGGCAGAGGCCATGGGTCCTCTGAGATCATTTCTTGAAGTTCTGGGTACCAAGCTCTTCTTGGCCAATCCGGAACCACGAGTATAGTTCTTACTCCTCTCCTTCTTATTATTCTCAGTACCTTGGGTATGAGAGGCAGAGGAGGGAACACATACACCGACTGGTACACCCACGGTGTTACCAGAGCGTCCACAGCTATCACCGGAGGGTCCCTTGACCTGGCGCAATATCTTTTATAGCTTTTTGTTGAGGCGGGACGCCATCATGTCCACCTGTGGCCTTTCCCAATGGTGTACAATCCTTTGAAAGACTTCTGGATGAAGTCCCCACTCTCCCGGGTGGAGGTTCTGCTGAGAAGATCTGCTTCCCAGTTGTCCGCTCCGGGAATGAACACTGCTGACAGTGCTAACACATGATTTTCCGCCCATCGGAGAATCCTTGTGGCTTCTGCCATCGCCATCCTGCTTCTTGTGCCGCCCTGTTGGTTTACATGGGCGCCCGCCGTGATGTTGTCTGACTGAATCAGTACCGGCTGGTTTTGAAGCAGAGGCCTTGCCTGACTTAGGGCATTGTAAATGTCCCTCAGTTCCAGAATATTTTTGTGTAGGGAAATCTCCTGGTTTGACCATAGTCCCTGGAAGATACTTCCCTGTGTGACTGCCCCCCAGCCTTGAAGGCTGGCATTCGTGGTCACCAGGACCCAGTCCTGTATGCCGCCTCTGCGGCTCTCTTGAAGATGAGCACTCTGCAGCCACCACAGCAGAGACACCCTAGTCCATGGAGACAGGGTTATCAGTCGATGCATCTGATATGCGACCTGGACCACTTGTCCAACCGGTTCCACTGAAAAAGTTCTTGCATGGAACCTATCGAATGGAATTGCTTCGTAGAAAGCTACCATTTTTCCCAGGACTCGCGTGCAGTGATGCACCGACACCTGTTTTGGTTTCAGGAGGCCTCTGACTAGAGATGACAGCTCCTTGGCCTTCTCCTCCAGGAGAAACACTTATTTCTGGTCTGTGTCCAGAACCATTCCCAGGAACAGTAGATGTGTCGTAGGGACCAGCTGTGACTTTGGAATATTTAGAATTCAACCGTGCTGTTGTAGCACTTCAGAGATAGTGCCACCCCTGCCAACAACTGCTCCCTGGACCTCGCCTTTATCAGGAGATCGTCCAAGTATGGGATAATTTAAAACTCCCTTTTTTCGAAGGGGTATCATCATTTCGGCCATTACCTTGGTAAATACCCTCGGTGCCGTGGACAGGCCCAACGGCAACGTCTGGAATTGGTAATGACAATCCTGTACCACAAATCTGAGGTACTCCTGGTGAGGATGGTAAATGGGACATGCAGGCAAGCATCCTTGATGTCCAGATATACCATGTAATCTCCCTCGTCCAGGCTTGGAATAATCGCCCTGAGCGATTCCATCTTGAACTTGAATTTTTTTTTTTTTTTTTTTATATATGTGTTCAAGGATTCCAATTTTAAAATGGGTCTCACCGAACCCTCAGGTTTCGGTACTACAAACATTGTGGAATAGTAACCCCGGCCTTGTTAAAGGAGGGGTACCTTGATTATCACCTGCTGGAAGTACAGCTTGTGAATTTTCGCCAGTACTACCTCTCAGAGGGCAGCAGGCAAGGCTGATTTGAGGTAACGGCGAGGGGGAGTCGCCTCGAACTCTAGCTTGTATCCCTGTGATACAACTTGCAGAACCCAGGGATCTACCTGTGAGCGAGCCCAGAGGTCGCTGAAGTTCCCGAGACGCGCCCCCACCGCACCTGGCTCCACCTGTGGAGTCCCAGTGACATGCGGTGGACCCGCTTGCTTTTCTGAAGCCGAAAGAACTGTACTTGATAATACAGTTTTCTTAGGCTGTGAGGAAACCTGAGGTAAAAATTTTTCCTTCCCAGCTGTTGCTGTGGATACGAGGTCCCAAAGACCATCCCCAAACAATTCCTCACCCTTATAAGGCAGAATCTCTATGTGCCTTTAAAGTCAGCATCACCTGTCCACTGCCGGGTCCCTAATACCCTCCTGGCAGAATGGACATTGCATTAATTCTGGATGCCAGCCGGCAAATATCCCTCTGTGCATCCCTCATATATAAGACGACGTCTTTTAATATGCTCTATGTTAGCAAAATATTATCCCTGTCTAGGGTATTATATTATCAGACAGGGTATCAGACCACGCCGCAGCAGCACTATCCATGCTGAGGCAATTGCAGGTCTCAGTCTAGTACCTGAGTGTGTAAATACAGACTTCAGGATAGCCTCCTGCTTTTTATCAGCAGGTACCTTCAAAGTGGCCGTATCCTAAGACGGCAGTGCCACCTTTTTTGACAAACGTGTGAGCGCCTTATCCACCCTAGGGGATATCTCCCAACGTGACCTATCCTCTGGCGGGAAAGGGTACGCCATCAGTAACCTTTTAGAAATTACCAGTTTCTTATCGGGGGAACCCACGCTTTTTCACACACTTCATTCACTCATCTGATGGGGGAACAAAACACTGCCTGCTTTTTCTCCCCAAACATAAAACCCTCTTTTAAAGGTACTTGGGTTAATGTCAGAAATGTGTAACACATTTTTTATTGCCGGGATCAAGTCACGGATGTTCCTAGTGGATTGTGTATATGTCTCAACCTTGTCGACACTGGAGTCCGACTCCGTGTCGACATCTGTGTCTGCAATCTGAGGGAGCGGGCGTTTTTGAGTCCCTGATGGCCTTTGAGACGCCTGGGCAGGCGCGGGCTGAGAAGCCGGCTGTCCCACAGCTGTTACGTCATCCAGCCTTTTATGTAAGGAGTTGACACTGTCGGTTAATACCTTCCACCTATCCATCTACTCTGGTGTCGGCCCCACAGGGGGCGAAATCACATTTATCGGCATCTGCTCCGTCACCACATAAGCCTCCTCATCAACCATGTCGACACAGCCGTACCGAAACACCGCACACACACAGGGAATGCTCTGACTGAGGACAGGACCCCACAAAGCCCTTTGGGGAGACAGAGAGAGAGTATGCCAGCACACACCAGAGCGCTATATAATGCAGGGATAACACTATAATTGAGTGATTTTTCCCCCAATAGCTGCTAGTATACATATATTGCGCCTAAATTTAGTGCCCCCCCTCTCTTTTTAACCCTTTGAGCCTGAAAACTACAGGGGAGAGCCTGGGGAGCTTTCTTCCAGCTGCACTGTGAAGAGAAAATGGCGCCAGTGTGCTGAGGGAGATAGCTCCGCCCCTTTTTCGTGGACTTTTCTCCCGCATTTTTAAGGAATCTGGCAGGGGTATTTATCACATATATAGCCTCTGGGGCTATATATTGTGATATATTTGCCAGCCAAGGTGTTTTTATTGCTTCTCAGGGCGCCCCCCCCCCCCCCCAGCGCCCTGCACCCTCAGTGACCGGAGTGTGAAGTGTGTATGAGGAGCAATGGCGCACAGCTGCAGTGCTGTGCGCTACCTTGGAGAAGACTGATGTCTTCAGCCGCCGATTTTCCGGACTCTTCTTGCTTCTGGCTCTGTAAGGGGGCCGGCGGCGCGGCTCCGGGACCGAACATCAATGGACGGTTCCATGCGGTCGATCCCTCTGGAGCTAATGGTGTCCAGTAGCCTAAGAAGCCCAAACTACCCACAGTTAGGTAGGTTCGCTTCTTCTCCCCTTAGTCCCTCGGTGCAGTGAGCCTGTTGCCAGCAGGTCTCACTGTAAAATAAAAAACCTAAAATATACTTTCTTTCTAGGAGCTCAGGAGAGCCCCTAGTGTGCATCCAGCTCGAGCCGGGCACAGGATTCTAACTGAGGTCTGGAGGAGGGTCATAGTGGGAGGAGCCAGTGCACACCAGGTAGTCCTAAATCTTTCTTAGATGTGCCCAGTCTCCTGCGGAGCCGCTATTCCCCATGGTCCTTACGGAGTTCCCAGCATCCACTAGGACGTCAGAGAAAACATATTTATAAAATTGTAAAAATGATAAGTATAAATATGAAAGTAGGGATGTCTTATCTTCTGTGTCATTACACTGAGGCAGGAAACTAGTGAGATACAAATCTTCCTCACCAAACGTACTACATCCACATCCCCTCTCTTGCAGGACCTTCACTGGCTTCCCTTCCCATTCAGAATCCAATTCACACTTCTCACACTCACCTACACTCCTCTCCCACCTACATCTCTGACCTTATCTCTCTTTAGATTCCCACCCGTCCTCTTCGCTCTGCTAATGTACGCCGTCTCTCCTGCCAACTAATTACCTCCTCCCACTTCTACCTACAAAATTTTGCGCGTTCTGCTCCCGATCTTTGCAATGCTCTGCCTCTCCCCATCCTACTCTGCACTTCTATACAAAACTTCAAATGGGCTCTCAAGACCCACTTCTTCACCAAACCCAGCCAACTCTTCTCTTAACCCTCTTGTCTATGCTCACTGTCTACCCCTTCTGTGTCACTCCGGTCTGTTAGCCCCTCACCTTTTAGATTGTAAGCTCGCAAGAGCAGGGACTTCATTCCTCATGTGTCTTTCTTTTTCTTACTTACACTATCTTATACTCCATGCTCCCTTTGATGGCACCTAACCCCGGGTTTTCTATACCTGCCCTATATTGTCTTGTACTGTAAGTGCAGTTTTCTTGTTTGCTTATTTTCTTATGGACTGTGTAATGGGCGCTGCTGGAGGTGGGGAAGAAATTAGCAATAACAGCAATGGGTAGAGAAGCAGGAGGGGTGGGGGTATACTGCAACTGAGACACCGCAGAGAAAATAGCAAGCTGGGCACTGTAATAAAGGGGGAGGGAGGCAAAACAGTACAGTACACAATGCAATCACACAGATGCAATATACTCAGCCTTCCTGGGCCATACAATAAATGGCAAGAGGAAGTCTGGGGCACATGACCCTGCCCTATATACTATCCTGAGACCAACCCCTTAAAGCTTGACGACAACCCTCTGATCCTATAGGGAAAAAAAACACCTGAAACATGATCTGCCTAGCAACTGCTTAGTCATAAACAACCAATCACCAAATGTTGGGCTCTTATATGGCCTCAGGCTTATGCAGCCTTCAGCTAATCTTAACATTATTTTTACTAAAATAATGTGAAAAAGGGGGTTTTCTGTTTTCACACCCTTTTCACATTATTTTAGTGTCACCTGAATGTATTAAAGGGCATTTGGAGCAGTTTTCATGAAAAACTGCTCCAAACCCTTTAATTCACTTTTTGTTAGTAATCCGCATCGCATTCCCCATACTTATAATGGGAAATGTGATGTGGCCAAATTTACACCCAAAAATGTGAAAAAAACACCACAGTGTCGCCTGTGATAATCTCAACCAGATCAGGCTGGCGAGATCACAGGGCAGCACTGCAATCTGCACCCTTTTTCCCAGCTTTCTCTGCCCGTGACAGAGAAAGCTGTGCGGGACTCGGCAGAGTGATCAGCTATGTGTGTCCGATGGACCCACAAGCTGATCACAGTGTAAAGAAAAAACAAAACAAAAAACAACCTATACTCACCTGTCCAGGGAGCCGATCCTCTGGTGAGTGCTGCCGGGCGCCGGGTCCCCCATGTGCTGCAATGTGACCCCGGTGCAGTAAAGTGACGCTGCAAAGTGGCAGCACACTTAACAGCATCGGGGGTCACCGCAGCACCCAGAATCCGGCAGCCCAGCAGGAGTAGCGCAGACCGGCTCCCTGGTATGGTAAGTAGATTGATTTGCTAGGGGGGATCCGCAGTGCGTGGGGGTAGTCGCGATGAGGGAGTCAACCGGGCGGTGGCGGTAGCAGCGATTTTGACGGGGGAGGCGCATGCGTAGCAGGACATCGGTTAATTTTTCCGAAAAATACCCCGATGATGCTGCGGAGTGACATTGCAGGGAAAGAACGTGACCGCAAGCCCTGTCTCTGCATGTGATAATTAATACATCCCTGCAATGTAATCAATTATCGCAGTGCGAGTTGGGGCGATTTTATCACCTGTCATCCGGATCCTGGATGCGGATGGTGATAAATAGGCCCCTAAATCCTGCAGCACAAAGACACAGAGGACAGCGCCATCTTGTGGCACAAATCATATTACACCCACTACTTATTTGTCTTCAAACCACCAGCCTCAGGTCTCCCGCAAATTGGCTACTTTAAGCCCCGGACTCATTGATCACTGCTTACCTAAGGATGCCCATAGTGTTTGGGAATCACCAGCCAGTGTTGAAGGTGAGAGGTCCCTCACCCCAGTAAAGCCGAAACCCTGTGCACAAGTCGGGTTACAGAGCCCGTTTTGATGGGACAATAATAATATTTGAGTACCTAAAAAGTTATGTTATTTGGATATTTACGTGTTGTGTGAGATTTAGATTCTGTAATGCCTCCATTGTGTGATACATTACTTATACCATACTTACCTACCTTCTGGCAGCTCTCTCCGGGAGAGAGCTGCCAGGACGGCTCAGTGGAGGGGCTGGGCTGGGCAATGTCGAGAGGAGGGGGCGGGGAGGAGGCGGAACGGGGTGGGGAGGAGGAGGGGAGGAGGCGGAACGAGGGCGGGGTTATAGCGGTACACGTTTAAACTACGCCCCCCGCTCTGTAATGCCGCGATAACCGCCATTTTACAGCAGGGGGCGTGACTATGATGACGCGATTCAACAAGAATCGCGTCATCTACTGTCCGGACCGCCCACTTTACTCTCAAACTGGGTGACCGGGCAGGGGGGAACTTGAAAAACCGGGAGACTTGTATGCTCTTCCGTGGGGCCGGGAGGGTCACCCGATTTTCGGGAGCCTCCCGGCCATTCCGGGAGAGTAGGCAAGTATGACTTATACCATATGATGTTCATGTTATGCTATCACTAAGCAACAGGTCAGCTTCAGTGAGGTGGCCACACCCCCAACACATATTGTGGATTCATTATTCTGATTAGGGTGAACAAGTAAATTGTACTAGAATGGTACTATTGATCTGAGAATTATCCTAAAAGTGTTGTATTACTACCTCATTCTACTTTAATAGAATAAAACTTAAGCAGTTGCATATTGTTGTCCGTTTTCCTGTCTAAGAAGGTTCCTTCCAACCACGAGAACAACAAACCTGAGCGAAATCTATTTCACAGTGCATCCCACATGAAGGTAAGAAGAGGATACCCCTGACCAGTGTACTACATAGACTCTCTGTCAGAGTATGGCCTCCAATGTAAGTGACTAAGGGGGACATTTACTAAGCAATGATAAGAGCGGAGAAATGAGCCAGTGGAGAAGTTGCCCCATCAACCAATCAGCAGCTTTGTATCATTTTATAGTATGCAAATTATAGATGTTACTTCAGTGCTGATTGGTTGCCATGGGCAACTTCACCACTGGCTCACTTCTCCGCTCTTATCACTGCTTAGTAAATGTCCCCTTTAGTGTCTGAGTACGCAACCAGTTCTGCAATCATTAGCGTATCTGGCGTATCTGTAATGGGTGCAGGATGTGTTGTGCACACAGGTGATCCTACACATCACTGCTCTTCCATTGGAGATCTTGCCTGCCCTCTACTGGTAGATTTCAGCCTGTGCCTCCAAATCAGTGCAGTGATAGGCACTGGGAGACATTCTGAGCGAACTTACTTAAACCAAAATTTAGACAAAGTTCAAACACACACAAACACACACGCATACATACACACACACACGCACACGCACACACACACATGCACACACACACACAAACACACACACACTTTCTCGCTTCTTATATAGATGGACGGTTTCGCTAGTATTATGTGACAATAATTCTTGTCCCGCTCAGTTCTTCACTTGTCTCTGATACATCTCTGCACCTTTATTCTTATCACAGTCCGCTCTGTCACTCTTCTCCTGTCTCCATCTCTCAGGAGCACACTTGCTTTCCACCAGTAGTTTATTTCCATCACTTCTGTCTGTAGCTCATCTTCTACTAAGTTGTTGCCAGCTTTTGGGTCGTCGTCGATTATCAATATATTGAGAATATTGATATTTGGTAGGTCCTAACCCAATTACCAATCGATATAGGCAATGCGATATAAGGCCACAATGATTATTGCACTGTCCGCACTGTTCTTCTGCGTTTTGTGAATAAAGAGGGATTTCACTTATTAGCGATATGTAAACAAAAGATTGTTTTTCCACACCTACCGTATAAATATATACATGCAGGCTTCCCCAATTGTTGTGACACTCTAGTCTTTCGTTAGGATTACAATGTGGTCTCCTTAATATATATATTAAAGAATCGTATCAGGTCAAGGTTAATAAATTTATCGAATTTACCTTTCACTCTTCTTTCCTTGTAGATACAATTGAAGTCGTACACCGGGATCAGAATATTGGTATTCGGATAGGACCAGGACAATTAGTTTGATAACAGGCACAGTACTCTCCCACTATCCCGTGATGTACCAGCCTATACCGTGAACAAAGATACCTTACTTCATCTAACAGTCAAAGGCAATTCATGGAAACATAAATATTTATTATACTGGAACTTCAAACACTGTGGTTCCGGACAGATATCAATCTTCCGTCCTGTTAATAAAAGGTTAGTACAGAATACAATATTGTATGTAATATCTTATCTAATATCTATTACAATTTACCATAGACCATTAAATACTAACCAGTTCCTTTTTCTATTACTGACGTTCCTAACCTACATTTAATACTTATAAAGTTCAGCTGAATTTTCATACGTTGGTGCACATAGATGAGCGGATACTCCGTGGATAGTTAACAATGTAGATATCTTGCTAAACAAGGGTAACTAGCATGAAAAGTGGGCTCCCCCAAGTCGGTAACAGTCTCTTAAAATCCTGCCCAACGACCCTTCACTAAGAACTGCTAGTTTGAGGCTGATGGAGAACAACTGATATCCTTTGTAGCAAAAGGTTATAAATACTATGGGGGTCGGTCTTCCTTGAATTTAGATGAATTAGCATCCAATTACTTCAGTATGGTAATAAGTCTATTTCTGCTCAGCTTTTATAGTACATCCTTTGCTATCCGCTGACTGCTCGTTACTATTAGGTTAGTATAGGCTTAGACTGTTAGTGCATGAAGTTGACTCACGTCCCTCAGCTGACTGAGTCTATTATTCTGGTAAGTCGCTTATCGGTAAGGAATAGGCTGCAGACTAAACTGTGGTAATTTTCAGACAGCCTCTGTTTTTCTCCCAATCTGTGGTTACTCTCTCTCTCTCTCTGGCAAAACCCTTATAGTTAATAGAGATTGACTTAGTGACTTTCAGACAAGGCTCTCTTCTATTACTGTCACTATACTGGTAAGTATATATAACTTTATAAGCCGCTCATAACTTTATTGTGATTACATAAACCTTTTACTTAAGCTAGCTTATCACTAAATAAAACCACACCACACACTGAAATAAAGACACGGACACAGTAGCTGGAGTTAAAGGTCAGACGATGTTTATTAATCGCTGACCAACTCTTTAAACTAATAATTGAGGCCGAATTAGAATTGAATTGAATATATATTAACTTTAGTTTGGAGGATGGCAAACAGAAAACCGCTGCCAAACACCAGCACCCGTCACCTAGATGACAAACCACCAAACCAAGGAGGGGAGTACACATACCCCGCCTCCTTCCCGCATAACCCGCATTGTGCTGGCCTTACCCCTCTTTCTCTGGCAAACGTTCGGTTCCCGCAGGGGAACGTCTAAATGTCCAACCGCAAGAAAAGGACACACCTGCCGTCCATTTAAAGAGGGAGCCCCACAATGACCACTTATGCCTGTGTGACAGCTGGTTGGCAGCGATTTCCCGCCAATCTGGCTTTCAATAGCCCACAGCAAGAACAAAAAACGTAGACGCATTCTGGGAGGGCGGGCGGGCATAAACTGAAAGGCAAGAGGGAGTCTAGCAAGATGGCCACCCCCTATATACTAACCTAAGACCCTCCTCTTCATCCTGATGCACAACCCCTTAAACCAATAGGAAAAAACCAACCGGGAAAACTGATCTGCCTAGCAACTGCTTAGTCATTTAACAACCAATCACAAAAAGTTGATCGCTTATATGGCCTCAGGCTTATGCAGCCTTCAGCTTATCTAAGCCGCTCATAACTTTATTGTGATTACATAAACCTTTTACTTAAGCTAGCTTATCACTAAATAAAACCACACCACACACTGAAATAAAGACACGGACACAGTAGCTGGAGTTAAAGGTCAGACGATGTTTATTAATCGCTGACCAACTCTTTAAACTAATAATTGAGGCCGAATTAGAATTGAATTGAATATATATTAACTTTAGTTTGGAGGATGGCAAACAGAAAACCGCTGCCAAACACCAGCACCCGTCACCTAGATGACAAACCACCAAACCAAGGAGGGGAGTACACATACCCCGCCTCCTTCCCGCATAACCCGCATTGTGCTGGCCTTACCCCTCTTTCTCTGGCAAACGTTCGGTTCCCGCAGGGGAACGTCTAAATGTCCAACCGCAAGAAAAGGACACACCTGCCGTCCATTTAAAGAGGGAGCCCCACAATGACCACTTATGCCTGTGTGACAGCTGGTTGGCAGCGATTTCCCGCCACCAAGGTTTTCCAAACCGCCACCGCCATCCGCAAACAGAACCTTAACCAACCAGAAACTAACTAGCTCTAACGAAAAAGACCGAAAATATCTTCCAGAAAAAACTGCACTCCTTCCGGAGAAAGGTGAACCCCATCGTCTCTATAGAACTGCCTGTTCCGCAGCACCAGCAGAGGATGCTTAATTGCCACTCCGCCTATGGCCTTGACAAACAGAGACACCGTCGAGTTCACCTTTTTGCGTGCTTTCTCCAGCGCCGAGAAACGCACCGCACCACGCCAATGGAAACGGGGCACCATTTCCGACCAGACAATGCATACCCCAGGCCAGTGACAACGTATCGCCACCACATCCGCCTTTATAGACAAAATCAAGTCTATGCCTTTAACTCGGCCCAGATCATTACCACCCAGATGAATGATAATACAACTGGGGCGACCCCAGCGGCGCTCCCTAGAAAAAAGGACGCGCAACAAATCACCCCATAACATGCCCCTAACACCTAACCATCTAAATTGCCGGGACCCAAAAATCTCAGTCGCCCTAGATGCCATGGGATGTTTCTCCGCCCAAAAAACATATGAATGACCAACCATCCATATGTGGTCTCCAAAATTGCTGACAGCTGTAAAAGAAAATATCCTAATGTCAGATTATGCACATAATCTGTAATTTAAACACAACGTAACCAATAAAACCCAAGTGAAGGAGAAAACTCAAAAAACCTCCCGTGGACCTTGGTAGAACAGCCAATTGAAATTAGGCCCCCTCGGAGGAAAAATTTTAAAAATTCGCTTCACACCCTCGATTCCTGAACGGTAAGCGTTCAAAAACCGACGAGTAAACACGTTTTTGGGTTAGCGCAACAGGCGCACTTATAACTTATCTATACGGACATAGGACTTATAGGAGGCCGACTTCCAGCGACCCAACTCCCGAATAGCCGCTGGTGATGAACCAGCGGCCGCCGCATGGGTAGCCGCCCCAATCCGAAAGGAATGAGTACCGAAGTCCGCCTCCTGCAAGCCCAACGCCGTCAAACATTTCTTGAACACCGATGAGAACTGAAACTTTGTCAGAGGGTCCAACTGCGCGTGCACCAGCAACTGGTTGCCCCCCGGAGGTCTTAACCGCACATACTCTTGCGTCAACCGCAGCGGGCAAACGCCCATTCCTTCCTGAGCCTCCAAGGACAACCAGCGACCCCTACCTGTTTGATCTGTCTTGGACCGCACAATCCTACAGAGCAACAGGCCCTCCTGCAAGCGCACATTCTCGTAGAGCAGACCCGATTCCCGGGACGCCTTGCTGCTCGCCACTAGCTCGCTCACCCGAAAAGCCCCGAAAAAGGCCAGGGCATACGCGCTACTAAACAATGCCACCTCAAATTCCGAGGACGCAATCCGAGGTAGCACACGCAGCAATTCCGCTAGCAGCTGCAACGTTATAGGCCTACGTGAATCCGCAGGCGCCGGGTGCAACCTAGCCCAACCTTTCAGCGCTCTGGAAAGGACAAACGACCCCGTGGGGTCCGTTGTCCCGTGGAGTCGCGAGTGAAAGGCGATGCCCGCAAGGGCAGTAGCCATGGCCGCTTTTGACCTACCGTTTTGGTAATGCTCCCAAACAAAGGTCAACAGGGCGTCGGCCGAGGACTCACCTGCTACCCCGTACCTACTCTGAAAGGCTGACCAATCCCGCCATGCAGCATCATACGCTCGTAGCGTAGAGGGAGCCAGTGCACACCTGGCCAACGCCGTTAGACCGCTTCGACCATCTGCCAGACAGAAGGTGGGCACTGTAACCCCTCTGCCTCCGCTCCCGGAACCAACGTCCTGAATTTGTCAAACTGGAACCGGGACAATGCATCCGCAATTCCATTGTCAACTCCAGGTACGTGGCGAGCCCTAAAATTAATATTGCGCTGCAAACAAACCAACACTAAATGCCTTAGCAATCGCAGCGCCTGCGGAGATGAGGAACGCTGGTTATTAATCGCATGCACTACCCCTAAGTTGTCGCAAAGAAACAAAATGTCCCTATTTGCGAACCGTCCGGCCCATAACTCAAGCGCCACTAAGATCGGGAACAATTCCAGCAGAAGCAGGTTCTTGGTAAACCCACGCGTTACCCAAGATGCCGGCCAGGCCGCAGCGCGCCATGAGCCAGCGAAGAACGCGCCGAAACCTCGACTGCCTGAAGCATCCGTGAACAACTGCAGCTGCTTACTGGAACAACAAGGAGCGGGCCACAACACTTCCCTGTTGAAGGACACCAGGAACGAGACCCAAATCCGCAAATCATCCTTGATCTCGCGGGGAAGGTACACGGAGTGATTCTGTCGAACCGTCCCCGCGGTGGCCCGCTCAAGTTTGCGACAGAAAATCCTACCCATGGGGATAATCCGACACGCAAAATTGAGAGAACCAAGCAAGGACTGCACCTGTTTAAGCCGAACCCTGCGTTTTCCTAAACAGTCTGTAATCAAACCCAATAGTTTCCGCACCTTATCCTCGGGCAAGCGACAGCACCCCCCTACCGTGTCAATCTCGATACCTAAATAGCTAAGACAAGTGCAAGGACCCTCGCACTTATCCTGCGCAACCGGTACCCCTAAAGCGCAGAATAACGACCTGGCCACCGAGAGAATGTCCCCACAGACCGAACTGTCTCCGGGGCCTACAAAAAGAAAGTCATCCAGGTAGTGAGCCACCCCCATCTGCCCGGAGGCGGTCTGGACGCACCAGTGCAAAAACGTGCTAAAGCACTCAAAGTAGGCGCAGGAGACAGAGCAACCCATGGGGAGACACCGATCGACGTAGAATTCGCCCCCTATTTTGAAACCCAGAAACCGCAGGGAATCTGGGTGTAGCGGGAGTAGCCGAAAGGCCGACTCCACGTCCAATTTTGCCAACAGACTCCCCGGACCACAATCCCGCACTAATCGCAGCGCGTCGTCAAACGACTGATATCGAACTCTGCATTGGGCTTCCGGGATAGCGTCGTTGACCGACAGCCCCGGCGGGTGCGACAAGTGCTGTATCAAACGAAACTTACCTATGGCCTTCTTGGGCACTACCCCTACTGGGGAAATGCACAAGGAGGGCAACGGGGAAAGGGCGTAGGGCCCAGCCATGCGCCCCAGCCCAATCTCCCCGTCAACCTTCCGCCGGACTTCCTGCGGGAATTCCCGAGCCGATCTCAAATTCTGGCGTGCAACCACATACACCGAATCCGGGATTGGCAAACGAAAACCGTGCTGAAAGCCCTGCAAGAGAAACGATGCCGCCGACTCATCGGGGCACAAGGTAAGCCAGCGCTGCAACTCGGGAACTATAATCGGGGAGAAGGCCTTACTTGCCAATTCCACCGGCCTCGGTGGAAGCGGCAGGCTTACCGCCTGTCGCCGCGGTGCATTCCTTGGCCGGGTGACTGGCTCCGCACAACCTGCATGAGTGGCGAAAACGACAGCCCGTTCCTTTGCCGCATTTGCCGTCGTTGTAGGCAAAGCACTTGCCTTTTCCCGTCAATCGAGAAGCCACCGCCCCGGCCGCCCCGGGCTTCTTGGCCGTGACGTCCGGGGTGGGTTTGACCTGCTGCGTGACCTCCAACCACACCTCAACATCCTTAAAACCCGCGGGCAGGGTGGGGTTGCCATCCTGATTGCGACGAAACTTCTCGTCGTAATCCCGCCACGCGGAACCCTTGGATTTTAAGTACATATCGTGTACTAAAAACAAATATTTCACCAAGTTGGCATACTCCGCGGGACGCGATTCCGTGTAGCAAGCCATGAACACCAAAAACCCACGCAGCCACTGGTGAAAATTGCGAAACGCATTTTCCCCAATACCACCTGGTTTCTTGGCCGCGTCAAAACCCTGCCGCATTTCCTCTGTAAGGGTGAATATGTCTACATACTTCCCCTTACGTATTTTTTCCCGCATGCGCTTACGAACCCCTCTTGTCACTGCCGTGTTGGCGCAATGTACCATCTCGCCGTAACGGGGAGGTTCGGAGGGGACCACCTGCGCAGGAGCGGCCACCTTGTGCGCCTCCTTGGCCATTCGCCGCGCGATGAGCCTAGCTAATTTACGCGGGCGCCGCGGAGAGCCGGATGATACGCTGCTAGAAGACGAGGAACTACAAGTTGAAACGTGTAAAGGAATATTTAGCTCACCGGAGTTTGAAGGACCCGGAACCGCGTCGTCCGCTGCACCCGCCTCCGCTGATGGCCGTACCTCCACGTTCGCAGTCGCGCTTGTCCGTGACCTTCGCCTCGTGACGGGCGTAGCCCCTGAATTAGACGGAACCTGCAAGGGAGAAAAAGAGGGGACAACCGGCACCGGGGGAACCAGAACATCATTAACACTTGTCCGCAAATGCGGAGGCGGAGAGCCCGTCCCCCCGTTCCGTGGCGGATGGCCGCCCGGCAGCTGCAGGGAGGGGGCCCCCGCCGAGGTGTACCCGATCGACTGCGTAAAGGCTGACCCGCTCACTGCACCGAAACTCGCGGGGTAAGACGGCCGCCACGCCGTATGCGGCGGGCAGCCGCCCGCCCCCGCCCATCCGTATGACGCCGGAAGGAACTGAGGGGGCGCCGCGAGAGGGGGCCAACTCTGTGCCACCTGATACCCACCGCCCGGTGCTTGCCCTGACTGCAGGCCCGCAAAGGCCGGCAAGGGCACCGCGACTCGGGGGCCACCGACCGACCACGTGGACTGCACGCCGGCGCCCGCGCTGGCCCCGTGCGGGGAAAACTGTGTGCCGGACACCGTCATGAAGCCCATGGAAGGCATGCTGGCGGCTAAGGGGAATGCTGGAGCCGGAGGCCACGCAAAACCCCCGGGGAAGGACTGGCTCCCCGCGAAGCCTTGCTGCGCTGCTACCGAAAGCGCCCCGCCGGGCGTCATATAAGCCGCCGAGACGGATGTCTGTGTGGACCCAAACTGAAAAGGACCGGGAAGGGCGTGGAGAGGGGTTTGAAAACCGACGAGCGGGGGCGCCGTTAATGGCGTCGGGGCGTCTGACACCCAGGAGGAGCCCGAGCAGGCCACCGAGGCCGGGGGAAAACCCTGCCATGTGACTGCCGCCGGGGCGGGTGTGGCGGCCGCCGCTGCCACGTCCCCCGCCCCGGCGACACTAGGCCCAAACGGCCCAATATTATTTAAATTGAGGTGCGGTGTGCTAAACCCCCCGCTGGAGGGGGGTAGTATGGGGCCCTGTATTGTCCCGGGGACAGCGGGAGCCGCTACCCGCTGCCCTGGGCTCATATCCCCCAGCTGCATATTGACCCCCCCCTCGCCCCCCGCAGCTCTGCCGCGGCCGTCCGGCACAGCTTGTGCCCCCAGGACGCCGCCGAGAGCCGACCGCGGGGATGGAGGAGGAGGGCCGGAGGCACTTATGGAAGGAGGGAGGGAAGTCGTTTCGCCCGCGGGAGATGCCGGGGAGCGCGGCCCAGCCGGACCGCGCGCACCCGCGCCACGTGCAGAGCGGCCGCCGGCCGCCGGAGGGGAAGTGCTGCAGACGCCCGAGGCAGGAGGGAGAGGAGAGGCCCATCCCGCTGCGAGCGCCGGGACGCGCGGCCCGGCCGAGCCGCGCGCATCGGCACCACGTGACGAGCGGCCGCTGGCCGCCCGTCTCCGTGCGGCAGGGGAGCGGGCTGTAACTGCCCGTCCCCGCCGCCTGTCTGAAACAGGGGGAAGTCCTCTCTGTGGCGCAACGCTCGGGGAGCGGGAGCGGAAGGCGCTCCCCGCATCCACGAGGCGCCGGGGGGGGGGAGCTGCACGTTTTGGACGAGGCATGGCAGAGGGGGGAGAATCTGCAAAAGTATACAATGACACGCAGAGAGGGGGCACAGCACTGTATAATGCCCTAGAGAAGGCAAATTAAATTAAAAAAAAAAAAAAACAAAAACAATTTACAGGCAGTGAAAATAAGCAATAGTACTTATCCTTCCTGGGGCATAAACTGAAAGGCAAGAGGGAGTCTAGCAAGATGGCCACCCCCTATATACTAACCTAAGACCCTCCTCTTCATCCTGATGCACAACCCCTTAAACCAATAGGAAAAAACCAACCGGGAAAACTGATCTGCCTAGCAACTGCTTAGTCATTTAACAACCAATCACAAAAAGTTGATCGCTTATATGGCCTCAGGCTTATGCAGCCTTCAGCTTATCTAATGATTGTAGGCTGCTGGCTGTGAGGGAAGGAGGAAGCTGCAATCTGCGCTGTCCCTGGCGCTACCGTAAGTTGCTCACCTAGCAGCTGGCTAGTGTCATCTTTGAGCCTGGTCTCCGTCTCTACCCGGCTTACTCAGCGGCACTTACATAGTTTGACGACCTTGACAGGCGATGTACCTCTGTTACTGGACCGTTCCCCGTCTGCTGCAGTCCTACAGAGCCGCCTTTCCGTCTTCTGCCGTCACTGGGTTGGAATGACCGTCGGGCGGTAGCGGGTTCCTTTCTGCTACTACCGCTTTCAGCCGTCACCCCGGGATCCTTCTTCCGGTTAGTCCTGGAAGTCTCTCATCTCCTCGGCCGGCCTTACGCGTGTCTCCGCTGGAAACAGGCTGCGATGCTCTCCCGGCTCTCTCCCTCACCTCACCTCTGCGACACCAACTGCCTGCGCTCGAGCCCCCTTTCAATTTATATCCGTCTCTCCAAGGTACCCGTATGTTTCCCGCCGAGTGCTCGCGATCCCACAGTCTTGCTCACCCCGCTTCCTGCTGGGTCCTAAACAAACTGACACCGTGGTGCACAATTTCCATTTCAGTATCAGATCATATCTATAATCGGGGGATTTATTGTAATCCTGTCACCCCATGGATGTTCCGCTCACTTATCACTTTAGGGTGGCCATATAGTCTTTTCCAGCCAATGTTCACTATGGTTGAGACCTGGGTAGATCACATCAATTCTCCAGCCCTCTTTCCCTCCCCCATCAATTAAAGTCAGGTATTAACCTCCATGAGATGGGCTACCATATGTAGGGTCCATATTACCTAGTGATACCTCCATAAGGAGAATCCGTGTTGTCTCTGATTCTGGGTATCACATAGTGCAGTGTTATTTATGAGAAACGAGGGTTCCTTGCAGTGTAAAATGACTTTTTAAACACTGCTCCTGCTGTTCTCCCAAATTTGAATTCGCATTCGTCACTGTCACTTTTACACTTACACCAAACGTTGGTCAGACCCCTTCAAAATCCCTTCCTTCAGGGAGGCTGCGTTTGAGACTTTTACGCAGACAAGTTTGTCTCGCTGTGCCATCACGTGCCCACACCATGCTGGTCATTCCGAGTTGTTCGCTAGGTAATTTTCTTCGCATCACAGCGATTTTCCGCTAATTGCGCATGCGCAATGTTCGCACTGCAACTGCGCCAAGTAAATTTGCTATGCAGTTAGGTATTTTACTCACGGCATTACGAGGTTTTTTCATCGTTCTGGTGATCGTAGTGTGATTGACAGGAAGTGGGTGTTTCTGGGCGGAAACTGCCCGTTTTATGGGAGTGTGTGAAAAAACGCTACCGTTTCTGGGAATAACATGGGAGTGGCTGGAGAAACGGAGGAGTGTCTGGGCGAACACTGGGTGTGTTTGTGACGTCAAATCAGGAACGACAAGCACTGAACTGATCACACTGGAAGAGTAAGTCTCGAGCTACTCAGAAACTGCTAAGTAATTTCTATTCGCAATTTTGAGAACCTTTCGTTCGCAATTTTGATAAGCTAAGATACACTCCCAGTAGGCGGCGGCTTAGCGTGTGCAATGCTGCTATAAGCAGCTTGCGAGCGAACAACTCGGAATGAGGGCCCATGTTCTTACACTACCGTACTTTCGTTGCAACTGCAACACCCACTGAAGTGACATTCAAGCCCACTTTCTGCGATTCCACGCCCTTTCCAGCCCCAGTCTCAGCCCTCTATTGGCAGCAAGTTCCAAGTCAGACTAGAGACAAAAGAAGAGTCTTAAACGTCGCGCATACACAATACCCTGCAAGAAATCACAATTTGAGACTGTAAAATGTCTCAAATTGGATTTCCGTCTGACTCTAAATTATGGTGGTCATTCCGAGTTGATCGCTAGCTGCATTTGTTCGCAGCGCAGCGATCAGGCTAAAAAACGGCAGTTCTGCGCATGCGTATGTGGCACAATGCGCACGCGCGACGTACGGGCATAACAAACGATGCAGTTTTGAACAGGGTCTAGCGATGCATTTCAGTCGCACTGCTGGCCGCAGAGTGAATGACAGGAAGTGGGCGTTTCTGGGTGGCAAATGACCGTTTTCAGGGAGTGTTCGGAAAAACGTAGGCGTGCCAGGGAAAACGCAGGCGTGACTGGTCGAACGTTGGGTGGGTGTGTGACGTCAAATTCGGAACTGAATAGTCTGAAGTGATCGCAAGCGCTGAGTAGGTTTTGAGCTACTCTGAAACTACACCAAAATGTTTTGCAGGCGCTCTGCGATACAACCGTTCGCACTTCTGCTAAGCTAAAATACACTCCCAGTGGGCGGCGGCATAGCGTTTGTACGGCTGCCAAAAACTGCTAGCGAGCGATCAACTCGGAATGACCCCTTATGCTCGTAGTCCCAAAATAAAATAATAATGTCCACAAAGGAGAACTTTCACTATTTCAACATGCATAACGTGGCATTCGTCACACAACTGTATTATTGGTGATATAAAACATTTGTGTCTTGTTAAATCTACCCCCGTGTCTTCTTTTCTAAATGATTATTAATGTGGGACTAGATACTTCCTCTGGCTAGTTTCGTAACCCTGACCCTGATCATGGAAGGAATTTGGAAAATGTTCCCATAATCACAAATACTAAGCAAAACACAGCAGAGAAATAATATATATCACAACTGTGGTGAAATATGGATCTGGGGACGTTACAGGCTCACACACTGCGCTTCTCTTTTTCCAAGAACATATGCTAAACTTTAATCGGATTGCTGCATTTGTTCAAAGGTGTATTGATGCTTCTACTATAGCTGGCGCCAACTTCTTGGGATTGTTGTTTTATTTCATTCTAAGGGGCCTATTTATCAAATAATTCCCACTCGGAATCACGGGTCAGGAACACTGACCGCCATCATCTCGAAAGTAAGTGTCAGGGCCACTCTTATGGTTAGGACCCAGAGGGGTTTGGGTTAGGCACTAAAGATGTGTGTGTGTGTGGGGGGGGGGGGGGGGGGGGGGTAGCCGTAGCCGCCACCTCCTGAGTCTTAGCCCTAGCCGCCACCCCCACTATCTTAGCCCTAGCTGCCACCCATGGTGGGTTAGGGTAAGGATAGGGGGCAGAGGAGGGGTAAAAATAATTACCCCATCCCCTGTTGACATTCTAATTGTTGGGATGCCGGGGTCACTCATGTCACCGTCAGCATCTCAACCTCCGGGATGGGATATATCATATTACACCTTTATTCACAACACCAAGAAACCCTTTAGAACCAGGTGGAACCAGGGGGTATCTTATAGGCCCTACACACTGGCCGATCCGCCGCCGAGCTGCCTGACGGCGGATACGGCCGACCCGGAGGCGGGGGGACAGTGACGGGGGGAGTGAAGTTTCTTCACTCCCCCCGTCAGCCGACTGCATTGAAGTGCAGGCAAATATGGACGAGATCGTCCATATTGGCCTGCATGTACAGCCGACGGGGGACCAGCGATGAACGAGCGCGGGGCCGCGCATCGTTCATCGCTGGAGCCTCCACACTGACAGATATGAACGGTATCTCGTTCATTAATGAACGAGATCGTTCATATCGTGCAGTCATGTCGGCCAGTGTGTAGGGCCCATTATTTTGATTCAGATTCACCTCCACCTTCTTTTATTTAGTAATAAGGTGCTCTGAGCCCCGGTAATGGCCAGATTGCTTTCAGCTGTGGTTCGGGCTTGGATTGGCCCCCGAGTGGTAATCAGAAGCAGCCAACATAAAACCTAAACTGAAGAATTGTGAAATGTTAGAGCATAGAGCCGACGGCTGTACGGCATTGCCAAAGACAGGAAGGATGTGCTGGCATACCGTTGTCAGGTTGTGTACAGCAAATCTTACGGGTGTGGTATAGAAGGTCGATAGTAACTAAGTCGACAGTGACTAGGTCGACCGCTAATGGTCGACAGTAGCTAGGTCGAGAGGTCAAAAAGTCGACATGAGTTTATGTTTTTTTGGTGTCGTTTTCTCGGCACAGTGACCAATAAATAACAAGTGGCGCTTGACAATCAGACAAGTAAAAGACATTTATTTATATAAAATGTATATAAGTTACAACAACCTCCCGGGAGTGTAAAATAATGATATAATTATCACAACAATAAAAATGTGCACTGTATTATAGCTTCATTATCAATTACTGGAAAACCATTAATGGTAAATGATCTTGTTTGCACGTGACTGTTTGTTAACAACACCTATAAGGTTTTCAACCGTGCTAGGTTCACTTAGTACACACAAATGATGATATGTGGAGAATATATGTGGCTGTTAAATAATGAATCTACACATAAGTCACTCACGGCTGTATGTATCAGAAGGATTGCGTGTGTCACATATCCGTAGCAGTGAACAGCTGGTGTAAAAAGTTAATTGAAGAATTACCTCCGCTGGGCAGGAGCCTGTTCTGTCCTTGCTCCCTGGTGTCGTCCCACCGTCCCGTCAGAGACATACACCAGAGCCTCAGCGGGTATGACTGATGCTGCGCCGTGCAGGGAGCTCCAACAAGCCGTCCCCGATGGTCCACGCCACCTCCGGTACCTCCGCACTGTCAAAAGGAGGCTGTTAGCTGGTTATCCGGAGTTTACCGGTCTGCGCCGGGCTGGGAAGGAGCGGCACCCGCTGCTTCCACTTCCCCAAGTTGGGTGGACGGCTGTGGCTACAAGGATTGGAGCTGCAGTGTAGATGTTCCTAATTGCGGTGATGAAAACCGGGCTCCTGTGCACGGGTGGGAGATCAAAGGCAGCTACTGGCAGTGTAGATCCTTGAAGAAAAAAGGCCTGTATCCTTAACGCGTTTCAACGCCAGCAGGGCGTCTTTTTCGAAAGGCAGGTATGATACAGCCTCCTTTTGACAGTGCGGAGGTACCGGAGGTGGCGTGGACCATCGGGGACGGCTTGCACGGCGCAGCATCAGTCATACCCGCTGAGGCTCTGGTGTATGTCTCTGACGGGACGGTGGGACGACACCAGGGAGCAAGGACAGAACAGGCTCCTGCCCAGCGGAGGTAATTCTTCAATTAACTTTTTACACCAGCTGTTCACTGCTACGGATATGTGACACACGCAATCCTTCTGATACATACAGCCGTGAGTGACTTATGTGTAGATTCATTATTTAACAGCCACATATATTCTCCACATATCATCATTTGTGTGTACTAAGTGAACCTAGCACGGTTGAAAACCTTATAGGTGTTGTTAACAAACAGTCACGTGCAAACAAGATCATTTACCATTAATGGTTTTCCAGTAATTGATAATGAAGCTATAATACAGTGCACATTTTTATTGTTGTGATAATTATATCATTATTTTACACTCCCGGGAGGTTGTTGTAACTTATATACATTTTATATAAATAAATGTCTTTTACTTGTCTGATTGTCAAGCGCCACTTGTTATTTATTGGTTAGTTCTCGTTTTAAGGGACTGGCAATTCCCTTCATCAGGAGGCTGCTGACAATCAAAGTGCAGTGCTTCTCACCTGAGCGCTTAGTTCTTTTTCCTTTTTTACAGTGACCGGGAACCCCAATTAGTGCACCGTGTTCGCTCGCCATGCTTCAGGCAAGGTGCCTCGCTCTGCTACCGCTGCGCTCAGCACAGGTTACCGTTCCCAATTGTAGTCCGCATGGATCGTTAAGTATGGAAAAGTTCAAAAAAAGAAAAAAATTGTCAAAAAAACTCATGTCAACCTTTTGACCTGTCGACCTAGAGACCCTGTTATCCTAGTTATTGTCGTCCAATAGTTGTCGACCTAGTTACTGTCAACCTAGAGACCAGATCCCGCAATTTACGCTCTGACAATCGTCATAGTACTCATTGTATTTCTATGTTCTTGATAGATATAATCTCAAGTCGAGTGTACGGTATCTAGCTAAGAACTCATGGGACAGATTATGGCGGTATGACAGGGCCAGGTGAGTGCCGCGCTTTGCCTACGTCTGGCCTCATATTCTCTCTTTTAGTATGACGCTAGTCAGTTTAAATTGCTGATGTTGGACAAATGGTGAGTGCCGCTGCGGACAAAGGACGGAATACCCTCAGAAACAGATCAGCAGAAGTATTTGTTACATACACACTAGCAGGAAGTTTAGGATAGGATAGAGGTGTAGATTGATAAGTGTGCTGTTTAGTTTACACATATGAGCCTGGTTTTGAATCGCATGTAGTACTAGCGCAACTGCGGACGCCCGCTGCAAATGGAAAGTGAATTGTATGCTAGTGGGGAACCAGTCAGGACTGACGCCGGAATGCCAACACTGATCAGAATGGGATCACAATGCCACGACGGCCGGGATCCCTATAGACTGACTACCGAGATGTTGGAGAGGTAAGTCATGAGGGGGGGTTAGGTTTAGGCTGCGGGAAAGGGGGGGGGGGGGGGGTAGGTTTGGTTTAGGCTGCGGGAAGGGGGGGTAGGTTTAGACTGCAGGAAGGGGGGGGTTAGGTTTAGGCTGCGTGGAGGGGGGGTTAGGTTTAGGCTGTGGGAGGGGGGGGGGTAGGTTTAGGCTGCGTGGAGGGAGAGTTAGGGGAAGGCACTCCTGGGAAGGGTTAGGGTAGCCTGTGGAGGGGGGAGGGTTAGGCTGCAGTAAGGGGGGGTTAGGCTGCGGGAAGAGGGGGGTTAGGTTTAGACTGCAGGAAGGGGGGGGGTTAGGCTGCGTGGAGGGGGGGTTAGGTTTAGGCTGTGGGAAGGGGGGGTAGGTTTAGGCTGCGTGGAGGGGGGGTTAGGTTTAGGCTGCAGGAAGGGGGGGTTAGGTTTAGGCTGTGGGAAGGGGGGTTAGGTTTAGGCTGCGTGGAGGGGGGGTTAGGTTTAGGCTGTGGGAAGGGGGGGTTAGGTTTAGGCTGCGTGGAGGGAGGGTTAGGGTAAGGCACTCCTGGGAAGGGTTAGGGTTAGCCTGTGGAGGGGGGAGGGTTAGGCTGCAGTAAGGGGGGGTTAGGCTGCGGGAAGGGGGGGTTAGGTTTAGACTGCAGGAAGGGGGGGGGTAGGTTTAGGCTGCGTGGAGGGGGAGTTAGGTTTAGGCTGTGGGAAGGAGGGGGGGTAGGTTTAGGCTGCGTGGAGGGAGAGTTAGGGTAAGGCACTCCTGGGAAGGGTTAGGGTTAGCCTGTGGAGGGGGGAGGGTTAGGCTGCAGTAATGGGGGTTTAGGAGGTAAGGGGTAGTAGCTTAGCTGCCTTCCTGACCCCTGTCGAGATTCTAAACAGTGGGGTGCTGCGGTCGGTATTCTGACCGCCGTCATCCCGTCCACCGTCATTTCATCCTCAACCCTGCTAGTTTAGGCTTACCATACCATGCCTTTTATCTGGGACGTTCATGTATTACACAGGTTCTGTGGCTGAATAGAACCAGGTGAAATGCAGGCTTAAAGTGAGCTAGCCACAGAACCTGTATAATTCATAAATGTGCCGGTTTAAAGGGACAGTATGGTGAGCCTATGCTAGTGCGGCTATATGCCCATATTCTGCATCACTATTGCACTATCACTATCGCCAGTTACACCTGCCCTATACTAGGTGCAGGAGAACCACCTGAATTTGGCGTCCACGTTGCATACACAAGACTCAGACTGGGCCGCATCTCCGGCTATATGCACATTACACACACAAGAAATGGATCTCTTACGCACATTCACACGTCTTTGAACCATTATTACGTTTGCAAATATGAATATGCAAACCTCAACAAAGGCGGGATTTACTAAAGGGAAAATGCGGTAAAACCCACGTTTTACAGCATTTTCATATGTACTCACCCCCAACCGCTGCGTTTTCGCCCCATAGGGTATCACCATCTTTTTATGGCGATACCCTATAGAAGCCTATGGGACTCTTACCGCCTCCGCCGGATCCCGCCGCCGCCCCGCACCGCTCACGAAGACCCCCCTTCCCCAGAATACCTGAGAGGCTGCTGGTGCGGCCCCCCTCCTCCTTCTCCCCCGCAGCACAGCCTTGTCTCCTTCCGGCTGCAGGGGGGTGACGGAGACCTCCGCTGACCCCCGCAGACCACCACAGACATCATCGCGGGGGCCTCCTATACCGCATTGCGATACTAATCGCATATGTTAGTATCGCTGTGGTAGTTGGCGAGGGGCGGTGATGTCTTATAGTACATCCCGCCCCATGTGGTATACGCGGAAAGTCTGATGTGATCACATTCCTACTCACATGACACTCAGAAACTGGCTCTTAGGGGCTTATGTATCCAGGCTTGGACTGGCCCACAGGGGTACATGGGAAACGACCGGTGGGCCCCACTGCCTGGGGGCCCACCTCCTGCTCTAAGGATCAGGTTCCAGATTGTGCACTTGAATTATACATTATACATATGCTACCTTAAACTGGGCTATGGTGTATATTCTACAGTGCATTGCTGTTATTAATCTGTTATTAATCTGGTACAGTATCATGCATGCAGCAGCTGAATTTACTGTATATATTTATGAAGGGGCCCAGACGTTGCACTCTCTAATGGTTAGTCAAACCAATGAGGTGGCAGGCCACACCCCCTCTGCAGACTGGCCACACCCCTAAACATGGGCCCCTACCACTGCCTTCTCCCAGTGGGCCCTGCATGCCCCAGTCCGACACTGTATGCATCAAGCAATGAAAAGAGTGGAGACGCAGTCCAGTGGAGAAGATGACAGTAGTAACCAATCAGCTTTGAAGTAGCATTTATCAAGTAAATTCTATAAAATGATGGGTCCATTGTTTTCACTGCTTGATGCATAAACCCCTATAATAAAGGCTCAGAAAGGTTGAACGGGATACGGTCAATTTACCTACAATCAAAATCCCGACAAGGTCAAAATCCTGACATGATCAAAATACCGACATTTAAAATATCAATAAGGTCAAAATACCGACATTTAAATTGTTGACAGGTCAAAAAGTCGACGTGAGTTTTTCATGATTTCTTTATTGAAACCAACTTGTTCATACTTTAGTGGACCTGGAGGGGGAATATAATAGTGTGCCGAGCGCAGTGAGACACCGTGCCCGGACGCGGTACACTTATACGGAGTCCATGTCAACCTATGTCGACATACACACCAAAAAACAATGAAAACCTTGCATCAACTTTTTGACCTGTCAACTTTTTAAATGTCGGTATTTTGACCTTGTCGGTATTTTGATTGTAGGTATTTCAAACTGATCCCGGTTGAACTACAATACACGTCATGCTATGCTTTATGAGTACCCAAAGAAGTGCTCACTGGACAAAGGGGATCATTCCGAGTTGATCGCTCGCTAGCAGTTTTTAGCAGCCATGCAAACGCTATGCCACCTCCCACTAGGAGTGTATTTTAGCTTAGCAGAAGTGCGAACGTTTTTATCGCAGAGCGGCTGCAAAATTTTTTTGTGTATTTTCAGAGTAGCTCAAAACCTACTCAGCGCTTGCGATCACTTCAGACTATTCAGTTCCGGATTTGACGTCACAAACACGCCCAGTGTTCGCCCAGCCACGCCTGCGTTTTCCATGGCACGCCTGCGTTTTTCCAAACACTCCCTGAAAATGGTCAGTTGACACCCAGAAACGCCCTCTTCATGTCAATCACTCTGCGGCCACCAGTGCGACTGAAATGCATCGCTAGACCCTGTGCAAAACTGCATCGTTCGTTGTGCCGTACGTCACACGTGCACATTGCGCCGCATATGCATGCGCAGAACTGCAGATTTTTAGCCTAATCGCTGCGCTGTGAACAAATGCAGCTAGCGATCAACTCGGAATGACCACCAAAGGGCCTAATTCACAGCAGCAAATTTGTTAGCAGTTGGGCAAAACCATGTGCACTGCAGGTGGGACCAGAGCCGGATTAAGGGGGGGGCCATGGGGGTACATACCCCGGGGCCCCCTTTCTAAAAGGGCCCCCCGCTATGCGCCACAGATCGGATATTTCTTACCTATCCGATCTGCAGCGATCCCAGCTCCCCGCAGCGCTAGAAGCCGCCAGCCGCCAACGCCGCATAGCACACTAGAACAGGGCAGCTGAGCGACGGCTCAGCTGTCCAATAGTGTGCGAAGCAGCAGCCTGCGGCTCAGTCATTGGCTGAGCGCGCAGGCTGCACAGCGCAGGGAAGAATGAAGACTTCCCTGGCAGCGTGGAGGCAGAGGCTCTCGTATGTCTCTGTCACTGCAGCCTGAGCAAGTAAGGCTGCCTGTAGTGTTTCATTCATTTCTGAAGGTATAAATTTACACAATGTAGGCTCTGGGCCACATATGTATATATATATATATATATATATATATATATACATATGTGTGTATATATATGTATATATATATGTATGTATATGTATACATATATATGTATATATATGTATATATATGTATATATATATATGTATATATGTATAGATAAATAGATGTGGTTTGGACCGGCACTCCCACAATTGTACGCAGCTGCCCTGGTGCCCTCTGAAAAAAGTTCAATTGCATGTACGTAGTAAATACTCAGCGGCACTCAGAGTCTGTTCAGTGGTCAAAACTTGTATTAAAAATTACTGAATAATCCTTAATCCTTATTTTTTAATACAAGCTTTGACCACTGAACAGACTCTGAGTGCCGCTGAGTATTTACTACGTGTATATATATATATATATATATATATATCAAACAGGATGTCCAGCTCTCCCCTCAATAGCCCGTACTGCGCCGGGTGCCCGCATGCAAATTTCATAGAACATCTATAAATGCAGCACTCCTGACGTCTTCAAACAAAGTACACTCGTGGGCACATATTAAGCTGGCAACATTTCAGTGCCCTTTATTAGCGTGGCACTTTCATCAGGTTACCTGACAAAAGGGCCACGCTAATAAAGGGCACTTAAACGTTGTCAGCTTGATATGTGCCCACGAGTGTACTTTGTTTGAAGACGTCAGGAGTGCTGCATTATAGATGTTCTATATATATATATATATATATATATACACATATATATATATATATATCTACACACACACACATATATATATATATATATATATATATATATATAGCGTACTTGGACCAACACTCTCCCTGATAACTAATTAGCCTGATTTCTTGGATTTTATATATATATATATATATATCTACAGACCAAACAGCAGCACTTTCGGACCTAATTTCTGATGGAGGTTGTATAAACCGAAACTGTTGAACGGATTCTTGTGGTCTTCTTGTGAGGTCCATGAGTGCTGCTGTTTGTTCTGTATATCTGCACTGAAAGGCACTTGACGGCACTCCACAGGCTTTTAAATTAGTGTAAATCTGTACCCTAAAGAAAAAACCCACGTCAGTTACTATTAATACAGATTTACACTAATTTAAAAGTCAGCCGAGTGCTGCCTCCTCTTTTCTAGAGAATACCTAATAGAAAAAAAAATCTATCTATCTATCTATCTATCTATCTATCTATCTATCTATCTATCTATCTATCTATCTATCTAATTCATCTGCCTGCCTCTTTATAAGGGGCCCTATTGTCTGAAGTGCCCCGGGCCCCCCATAGCCTTAATCCGGCTCTGGGTGGGACAGATGTAACATGTGCAGAGAGAGTTAGATTTGGGTGGGGTGTGTTCAAACTGAAATCTAAATTGCAGTGTAAAAATAATGCAGCCAGTATTTACCATGCACAGAAACAATATAACCCACCCAAATCTAACTCTCTCTGCACATGTTACGCCTGCCCCACCTGCAGTGCACATGGGCCCTCATTCCAAGTTGTTCGCTCGCTAGCAGATTTTAGCAGCATTGCACACGCTAAGCCGCCGCCCTCTGGGAGTGTATCTTAGCATAGCAGAATTGCAAACGAAAGATTAGCAGAATTGCAAATAGAAAATTCTTAGCAGTTTCTGAGTAGCTCCAGACCTACTCCTAGATTGCAATCAGCTCAGTCCGCTTAGTTCCTGGTTTGACGTCACACACACGCCCTGCGTTCGGCCGGCCACTCCCCCGTTTCTCCAGACACTCTTGCATTTTATCCTGGCACGCCTGCGTTTTTCCGCACACTCCCAGAAAACGGTCAGTTTCCGTCCAGAAACACCCACTTACTGTCAATCACACTACGATCACTTCAACGATGAAAATTCTTCATTCGGCCGTGAGTAAATCTACTAAGTTTTGTGCTAAAATACTTAGCGCATGCGCACTGCGTACCATGCGCATTTTTGCCTTAATCGCTCCGTTGCGAAAATCGGCAACGATCGATCAACTCAGAATGACCCCCATGGTTTTGCCGAACTGCTAACAAATTTGCTGCTGGGATCAACTCAGAATTACCCCCAGAGTCTTTGTAGTTTTGTGCTTGGACGGGAAAAGATGAGCAAACAAATGTCCTACAACTCCTATAGTTATTTATCATATTATCAGCTGTACGCACATCATTAATCACAAGACAAGTATTGCAGCATCATCCTTTAATGACTGAACTTGGCTGGGAAAAATCTTCATGTAACCAAGTTTTAATATACTTTAAAAAAAACTTGTTTGGGAAATTCCGGGAGAGCAATTGATCAGTTGTCGGTGGATGGGCTTATACATAGAGGTCACAACCGGGCGTGAGAAAGAGGGTGAATATAAATGGAACTGGCGTTGGCAATAGAGTTCATTAAGCAAGGGCTGAGCGAGGCACTGACTACAGTATTCCACCAGACGCTGCCATGCTGGCTTTAGTGCTAGCTGGACTTGCAGCTATGACCACACTGGGCGATGGTGAGGAAGCCTGTCCAGGTAAGTTATTATAGCGTCTTAGGGGGGATCTGTGTATGGCAGTGCTAGAGTACCGCTGTCATTGTATGATGCATCATAAACAGTTATTATGTGAGGAAGAATTCATTTACCAAAAGAGTAGTAGATTGGTGGGATAGCCTTCCAGCCGAGGTGGTAGAGGCAGTAGTTGAAGCTGGGAATTTAGAAGTGGGCATGGTAAATGAACCTGTACAGTGTGTGCATTATTAGTGTTCATAAGCATCTATAAGCAGAGTTCTGTGTCACCCACCTGTCCCATAGCCACATCACACAGACACACATAGTACACACAGACACACATAGTACACACACACACACACACACACACACACACACACACACACACACACACACACGGGACACACAGACACACATAGTACACACACACACACACACACACACACGGGACACACAGACACACACACACACACACACACACGGGACACACAGACACACATAGTACACACACACACACACACACACACACACACACACACACACACACATGGGACACACAGACACACATAGTACACACACACACACACACACACACACACACACACACATAGTACACACAGGCACACATAGTACACACAGACACACATTGTACACACAGACACACATGGTACACACAGACACACATGGTACACACAGACACACATAGTACACACAGACACACATGGTACACACAGACACACACATTAGACACACAGACACACATAGTATACACAGACACACATAGTACACACAGACACACATTGTACACACAGACACACATGGTACACACAGACACACATGGTACACACAGACACACACATTAGACACACAGACACACATAGTATACACAGACACACATAGTACACACAGACACACACATTAGACACACAGACACACATAGTATACACAGACACACATAGTACACAGACACACATAGTACACACAGACACACATGGTACACACAGACACACACATTAGACACACAGACACACATAGTACACACAGACACACATAGTACACACAGACACACATTGTACACACAGACACACATGGTACACACAGACACACATGGTACACAAAGACACACACATTAGACACACAGACACACATAGTATACACAGACACACATAGTACACACAGACACACATAGTACACACCGGCACACATGGTACACACAGACACACATGGAACACACAGACACACATAGTACACACAGACACACATAGTACACACAGACACACATGGGACAGACAGACACACATGGTACACACAGACACACATGGAACACACAGACACACATAGTACACACAGACACACATAGTACACACAGACACACATGGTACACACAGACACACATGGGACAGACACACACACATAGTACACACAGACACACATAGTACACACACAGACACACATAGTACACACAGACACACACAGTACACACAGACACACATGGTACACACAGACACACATAGTACACACAGATACACATGGTACACACAGACACACATGGGACAGACAGATACACATGGTACACACAGACACACATGGGACAGACACACACACACATGGTACACACAGACACACATGGGACAGACAGACACACATGGGACAGACAGACACACATACTACACACAGACACACATGGGACAGACAGATACACATGGTACAGACAGACACACATGGGACACACAGACACACATGGGACAGACACACACACATGGTACACACAGACACACATGGGACAGACAGACACACATGGGATAGACACACACACATGGTACACACAGACACACATGGGACAGACAGATACACATGGTACACACAGACACACATAGTACACACAGACACACATGGGACACACAGACACACATGGGACAGACACACACACATGGTACACACAGACACACATGGGACAGACAGACACACATGGTACACACAGACACACATGGTACACACAGACACACTTGGGATAGACACACACACATGGTACACACAAACAAACTTGGGATAGACACACACACATGGTACACACAGACACACATGGTACACACAGACACACTTGGGATAGACACACACACATGGTACACACAGACACACTTGGGATAGACACACACACATAGTACACACAGACACACACACATGGTACACACAGACACACATGGTACACACAGACACACATGGTACACACAGACACACATAGTACACACAGACACACATGGTACACACAGACATACATGGGACAGACATGGTACACACAGACACACATGGGACAGACACACACACATGGTACACACAGACACACATGGGACAGACAGACACAAATGGTACACACAGACACACATGGGACAGACACACACACACATGGGACAGACATGGTACACACAGACACACATGGGACAGACACACACACATGGTACACACAGACACACATGGGACAGACAGACACACATGGGACACACAGACACACATGGGACAGACACACACACATGGGACAGACATGGGACACACAGACACACATGGGACAGACACACACACAAGGTACACACAGACACACATGGGACAGACAGACAAACATGGTACACACAGACACACATGGTACACACAGACACACATGGTACACACAGACACACATGGTACACACAGACACACTTGGGACAGACAGACACATATGGGACAGACACACACACATGGGACAGACATGGTCCACACAGACACACATGGTACACACAGACACACATGGTACGCACAGACACACATGGGACAGACAGACACACATGGTACACACAGACACACATGGTACACACAGACACACATGGTACACACAGACACACATGGGACAGACAGACACACATGATACATACAGACACACATGATACACACAGACACACATGATACACACTTGGGACAGACAGCCTGCGGATAACACACACAATGCAGTCTCTGTCTCTAGTGAAGTACCTGCCTGTGGGATATTAGTTGATCTCCTTCTTTGTTTATTCTCATCAGTTTCGGGGAATTACCTTCCATCTGCCTTTAGGTCCCTCTCTCTCTTATTCTTTTAAACGGGTGTACTACGAGATACCGGCACTCGGGTTTCTGGCACACAGCATACCGGCGCCGGGAACCCGACCGCCTGAATGCCGGCAGCGGGTCGAGTGCAAAAGAGCCCCTTGCGGGATCGCTGTGCTCGCCATGCTGCGGGCACGGAGGCGCGCTATGCGCACTACGCTATTTATTCTCCTTCCAGGGGTGTCTAATCCCGACGCCGGTATGCAGAGCGCCGGGATCCCGACAGCCAGTATATCGAGTGTCTCCCCTCTTAAATACATGTTTATTGCATTTTGCACATACAACAGTGTATACAGCAGCAAAAAGCGCATAATAGAAACATAGAAACATAGAATTTGACGGCAGATAAGAACCACTTGGCCCATCTAGTCTGCCCATTTTTTTTATCCTTTAGGTAATCGCAACCCTTTTTGAACCTTAATTATTTGTAAGGATATTCATATGCCTATACCAAGCATGTTTAAATTGCTCTACAGTCTTAGCCTCTACCACCTCTGATGGGAGACTATTCCACTTATCCAGTACCCTTTCTGTGAAGTAATTTTTCCTTAAATTTCCCCTGAACCTGCCTCCCTCCAGTCTCAGTGTAAGACCGCGTAGGGAACATACTGTGACCATAGCGGCATAAACGCACAGTCGGGGCTTCCGCAGCGCCGCTCAATGCATCAGCTTGGCTTGGAAGGGGTTAATGTTTTGTGGTGGGAGGAACGTGGAGAGAGGGTCCGAGGGGCTGATTGGCTGGATCATGTATAGGGGCTGGCCTGTCATACATATAGGCTGCTGACATGGTACTTCCTCCCTCTTTTCAGCTCTTCTCGTGGAACTGCTAAGTAACCCCCTTTTTATTTATCTCTTATATTGCTTACAGTATTTAATTTTCCTATCACTTTATTCCTTTTTTTTTATTCTCTCCCCTTATTATCTTCTATACTCTCTCTGCTGTCCCTTTATCTCCCTTCTCCTAACTATTACTATCTTCATTTTGCAGTTGGCATTCTTCTCACTTCCCCCCTCCTTTCTCCTTACATCTCTCAGGGGGGGAAATGCAGGTCTCTGTGGCTGACTGGCAAGGCGCAGCGCAGGGCTCCCCACACGGCTTATGGACTCTGATGGTGTCCAGCCGTAACGGGGAAGACCTGTTGCGCCCTCTGCGCTGGAGACTCCGGCCGCGCGGGTCCGTGTACGCCCGCCCGCTCGCACTCCCCTTCGGCACCTGTTCCCGTCTCCGTCACCGCCGCTGGCTGCGGCGCTAGACGGAGCGACGGGGGGGGACGCGCCCGTCTGAGGCGGCCTGCCAGGGACAGTGTCCTGCTGTCCCTGGATCCACTGCTCGGGGCTGCCCACTCGCACTCCCCTTCGGCACCTGTTCCCGTCTCCGTCACCGCCGCTGGCGGCGGCGCTAGACGGAGCGACGGGGGGGGGGGGGGACGCGCCCGTCTGAGGCGGACTGCCAGGGACAGTGTCCTGCTGTCCCTGGATCCACTGCTCGTGGCTGCTGCTGTAGGGGCTGACCACGTGGGGCCGGGAACAGTCTCCCGCCCTGCGCATCGCCCGCCCGGCCACACTTAGTAGTATAGTGGGTCCTAAGTTCAATCCCCACTATGGCTGCAATTATATTAAAGGGTGGGAAAGCCCATATTATATATTGTATCAGCAGGAGGGAGGGTGGATCGCGTAGCTGCCAGGCAGGGGTCTGGCCAGCGCGCGCGTGCCACTACCGCCATGGGGACTACAGGGGCCCATATGAGGCCTGTTAGTGCGCCCCGGGGACAAGCCCACCGGCAGGCTCCCTCCTGTGGCATGGCGGGGCCACACACCCGCTCTGCGGCTGCGGATGGGCTGCTGCCGGCGATGTCCATTGAAAAAACTGTCGGCCTGGGGCGTGCCGCGCCCGCCCACGGTGGGTCGGGCCACCTGGCCTCTCCTGCCATGGCTGGATCCGTGGTACCAGCCCCTTCCGGGTCTGCTCACAGGCCTCTTCGTACTGCAGCCAGCCGTGACAGTGTGGCCCCTACCAGTCTCATACGAGGCCGGCGTGCGACGGCGGGAGGCGTGCGTTCTGTCCCGCCCCGCGTCCGGATGCCGGCTTCCGTCGCTTCAACGGATAGCTCTCAGTCAGACGTGGAGCTGCCTCTTTCTAGTTCTGGCAATTCTCCGGTTTCTCCTCCCGGGGCTAATGCTCGGGATGAGAGGAGGTCGCGGCGCGGCCGTTCCGGTCGGGGGGTATCGTAGCGGAGCGGACGTGCCATTGTACCTCACAGTGAGGGATCATCGGAGTCCTTGCTCCCGACGGGAGGTTTGCGAAGCTCCCGTGGGGCGTGCGACTCGCGTTCTTGGTCTGATCTTAGAGCCATTTGTGCCTCTGTCGGCTGTGGCTCCCTTGTTATCCTCCGTACCCGGGGGACCGTGTCTGGCCACTTCTTCTTTGGAGGATAGCATTGCACAATTTCTTATCTCGCTCCGGGCCTCTGGCTCGACGGTCGCCCCGCCCGCCCCACTCCCGGCGGCTGCTGGTTCGATAGGGGAACATTGTCTCTCTTTTGTTTCCCCAGCCGCGGACGTTGGGCCAGGACTGTAGTCAGTCGGCGGATCCACAAGTCGGGACGGATGGAGTTCCCCCTCGTACTGGTGAGTCTTCAGTGGACCCTGACTGGTCCAAGGGGAGCGCACTTTCACCCCATAGTGGGGGTGGGGATCTAGTACTCAGTCCCGCTCATCTAGCAGCGCGTAAGGTTAACGGCAAGCGCGATAGGCGCAGGTGTCGGGGCACGGACTCTTCCCTTGCCTCCACGTCCTCAGAGGGTGTCCTCCTACGACGATGGTTGGGACAGGGTCAAGCGTCAAACACGGCGGCAGCAATGGCATTTTCCCTCTTCCGCCTCGCACGCGTCGGTGGAGTCAGACTCCGTTTACTGCGCCAACACAGCAATGTACCGTGGTCTGCGGCCCCGGGTCCGAGACTGGATCCGTAAGGGCCTATATGTCTATATTTTGCCCTTACTAGCGATGCTCGTATAGCCTTGCTTTCAGCTAAGCAAAAGGGCCGGGGCAGCGAGGACGCTTTGTGCTCCTACCAGACTTTAGTTAGATCCTGTTGATCTTTGCGGCGTGTTACTCAGAGACGCGCCCGGACGAACACATGACCATCATGCGCCATCAATTCCTGATACACGTGCTGTACCATACTTGGGGGAGTTACTACGAGGACTTCCGGCGCAAACAGCATGGGCGGCAAATCTATACCTTCGGTTAAAAGTATGTGGTATTGTGCTCGGAGCTGCCGCAGGGTTCAGTCGGTACAGCAGGAACGACGGGTTCCACGACCTGCCTCTCATTCTGCCGGCTTTTTAGGGGGTTCATGGCGGGCGGGGCATGGTTAATGCTTCGCTTTCAATCCTGCCCAATGCGGTTTGGGGTGGAGGGTGTCGTATGCGTCACTCCTGCACCAGCTGTGGCGGAGGCCACAGGATCAAGGACTGCCTCAGTACACGGCACAGGGGTAATTCCGGCCCGCAGTGCCGCGGCCCCAAGCGCTGGCCACAGACCCCACCCCAATTAGACTTCGGGCGTTCATACCCTGGCTGCGACGGTTCCCGCGGCCGGTGGACCTCCTATTCTTATACTCGGGTTTACGCACCTGGTTTCCTCTTGCCGATACATGGTGACAATGCTAAATTCCTTTGTCGTATAAACAACCCTTAATGAAGTCTAAGAACACAGTACGCTGTTTACTTAAGAAGTACCGTAAGGGTACGCTAGTTGCGTAACGATCGCTTAGTCGTAGGCGAGACGCTCAAGCGTCACGTTCGCTCACGGCCCAGTGATCACAGGACAGCACGTTATTGGTGATGACTAGAGTAATGATTCGCTATGGCGTAGCGGACGCTCGAGACCACGAGGAGATCACCAGCGGCGCAGACGCTCACAACGCTATACCTTTATGTCTAAACCTTTTATCAATGAAATACACAGAATACCTTAATGTGAATACAGGGTGTAAGTGCAACCTTGTGTAACCTGACTAACTACAAAGCTGCTTGAGCGTCACCGACGCTCAAGTGAACACTTAAAACTATAGGAAATACACAGATACTGGTTTAGGGTCCAAAGCCTATTATCTGTATTATAACTATTATACTTGCAAAAAGAACCACAGTACAAAATGATACACTACAATATAACAGAGACTTCCTAACCGAATAACTATACAAGAAATACAATACAATACTATGCTGATCTAATACAATACAATATTAGTCAATGGGAGATACGAGAGAAAGAGAAGGGAGAGAGAGAGAGAGAGAGAGAGACGGAGAGAGAGAGAGATTGGCTCACAGTAAGACAATATGATTACGGAGAAAAACTTACGCACAAAGGGTATGATCGCATGCGCCTCTGGACATCCAGCTTCCCGATTATCAGCAATGAGAACCGTTTGATGAGAAGTGAAGGCTGGATGCCACAGGCCCGTCTTTTATGCTACTCACACAATGCAATCTAATGGTCCCTACAACCTCATTGTCCATTGGACGCAGGAATTCGGCTTCGCATTATAACAAAAGGTCATAGGGTGATTCATACAGGTGGGCTGTGACGATTTCAAACAGCTCAGGTGGGTGGGAAACTAGGTTTCCCGCCGCATACCTGAGTATGAGTAAATAATAGAAATGGACATAAACTTCTTATGTCCATAACTATCCGCACGAGCGATTAATACGCTCCAAACCAACACCGGAATATTGTTAATTAAATACTCTTCCGATGGGTACCAAACACTGCTGTATGATTCCTGTTAGACCCTTAGCACAATACAAAGAGGGATTCCTCCGTTCAGGGACATTCCATATTAACCAAACTTTCAGAATCTATCAAAGGGACCATGGTCTACAAACTACATTAATTGTGAAAATATGTAACGATTGGGTCGCACGCTACGACTACATACTCTTTACCGTAAATACGCATACCGATGCGAGCGGGTGCACGCATCAGCGGGTATGCGCTATCACGGGAAAGCGCACGCATGCGCAGCGCGGACCAGCGTGAGGTGCAAATATGGCAGCGTGTATAGGGATATTTTTCTGACTTTGACAATGGACTGGGAGGTCCCGGGGCTAGTACTAACTTGCATTCGGATCGGGAGTTTCTGGGCGTGCTCCGGCAGAAGGTTGCGGCTGCATTGTCGTTGGCCGGGAGGATAGGCTTTCTCATCCATCGTTCCTGTCCTATCGGGTCATCGGTTTTGATGAGGCTATCCCTATTATCAGGTAGGGTCGTTCACCTATCTATAAGCTTGATTCGGCCATAGATGCCATTCGGTCCTTTGGTCCGGGCGGTAATGTGTGAATTGGATATCGCGTCAGCATTTCGCTCCTCCCGCTGCACCTTTTTGTCTTTCGATTTATGGGTTTTCAACTGGATGATGGCTACAACATCCATCGCTGCCTCCCCGTGGGTTTTTTCTCTCTTGTGCGCTGACTTTGCAAGGTGCAGTTCTTTCCTCCGCTGGGGTCTGCAGCAGGCGACGGGCTAGCGGGGTATGTCGCCCTACCTGGATGATTCTCTTTGCTCGTCCCACCTGGCTCTGTTCGCTGCGTCGTCTTACTATGGTTGGCCATTGGCAAGGTCCCTCAGCCTCCTTGTTTACCTCGGGATTCAGATGGATACAGTCGCTGGTCTCTGAAGGCTTTTTGGGGACAAGGTGTTGCGTCTGCCCGATGGTATCCTCTATTAGCTCGCCGCGGACAAGCTTACTCTACAACAGGCTCAATCCTTCTGTGGCCTGTTTCTTTTTGTGGGGAAGGTTATCCCCATAGGTAGAGTTTTCTGTGGGAAATTGGAACGGCCGACAGTTGGGATTGGACGCCCTCATCATTTTCTTAGTTTAGCACTCGAGGTATTTACGTATTTGGGACGGATTTCTAGTTCGTTTCACCTCCTCTCTGGAGTTTTTACGGACGCCTCTGGTGATTGCGATTCTTGCTGTTGCTGGATATTTTTCCCATACTGGGCACAGGGGCGCTCTGGCGCTATGCCCGGCGTAAAAAACAGGTGGTCTTCTTTCGCGACAATTTGGCCGTGTTTTTGCCATCATTAGGCAGGAGTTCACAGCCTTGCTGGACTGCTGGTCTTCGCCCAGATAGTCTTGCTATGCAAGGTGACCAACATTACGTTGCGAGACAAGCATGTCCCGGCTGAGCGCAACAAAATTGATGATACCCTTTCTCGCGGCGAATGGCAGTGGTTTCGGCAGTTAGCTCCTGCTGCTCTACTGCTTCTGTGTGCGGATTGGAGGATTTAGCCCACAGGTTTTGGCTCCTGCAACTTTTACGGCTTATCTGGCCAAATTGCTACCTTCTGGAGAGGGGCCATAGTGGGTAGGACCCCTCACAAGGCAGATGGCCCATAGTTGCATTGCATTTGGGATCGCTGGGATGGTGGCAGAAGGCCGATCCCATAACATCTGGATAGCTGGCTCTCAGGGATAGTGGCAAAAGGCCGATCCCATAACATCTGGGTAGCAGGCCCTCAGGGATAGTGGCAGAAGGCCGATCCCATAACATCTGGGTAGCATGCCCTCAGGGATGGTGGCAGAAGGCCGATCCCATAACATCTGGGTAGCAGGCCCTCAGGGATGGTGGCAGAAGGCCGATCCCATAACATCTGGGTAGCAGGCCCTTAGGGATGGTGGCAGAAGGCCGATCCCAGAACATCGGGGCAGAGGGCCCTTAGGCCGATCCCAGAACATCGGTGCAGATGGCCCTCCAACATTTAGGTTATTATTTCAATTATGATTTTGAGATATTTTATTTTCCTGAGCTGTCTGCTTTCTGCTATGTGTGAAAAATATTTTCAACCGTCCCTTAGTTAGACAGGGAGTTTTTTCATCCAAGTTTAGATTTAATAGGCCTTCCTTTCAGTCAATAGAGGCCGTCGACGTATGCCCCGAAGGTTTGGGGTGTAGGATTCGGCGCTCACAATACGAGGATACGGGGTTACGATATGGGATACGAGGTTCGCCTCTTCATGACGGCCTTTACGATGGCCTTCCACGGTGCGCCCAGGGTGGTGAGCTGTGGTCCGTCTCTCGGACTTCAGCCTCGCCCATGCTGGCGGCCTGCGTCGTCGTATGCCCCGACGGTTTGTGGTGTCAGATTCAGCGCTCCAGGACGGACGTGGCCGGCACGGGGCAGTGGGTTCGAATGGGTCAGGCTCGTGCGCGGGGCATTTGTCCAGTGGCCGCGATCCGGGCTTGTTCGTCCCTTCTGCCTCCAACGGCCACCGGGTGGCTCGTCCATCGGGATGGTGCCCCATTGTCCAGATATCACCCCCGGTCGGTTTTGGAGCGTTGTCTTTTGTACCCGGGTCTATCTCCGGCCGACACTGGGACTCACTCTTTCCGCATCGGCGCTGCGTCAGCAGCCGCTGCGGCGGGTTGGTCCGAAGTCGAAGTCCGGGCACTGGGTAGGTGGAGGTCTGGTGCAGTCATACGCTATATCAGGCTTTTTCCTCCCAGTGCGCCCCTTTGAGGACTAGCCGCTCGTCGCAGTTGCACTTTGCGATTGCGGGGGCCTTGAGGAATTTTTGTTTTATCGTTGGTTTTAATTACGGTTTTTGCCGGCTAACGAAGTTTTGTGTTTTTGCCTCAAGTCAAATTGGGCGACCCTTCCCCCCAAAACCCCCTCCCCATTAGGGATGCAGTTAGGTTGCCCTTCCACTACTCATACTATCTTTATTTGTTTATTAACCTGCGTCACACCCTTCTTTTGCAGGACGGCGGTTAGATCCGCACTTTATATGATTCGACGTCAGCTGTTAAAACTTATGGCTGACTGGCTGTATTGCCTGATCCTCTGGTCAGCCATCGTCCCTCGGCGGTCTTGGCCTGGAGCCTTTAACCGGGTCAATGCGGTTGTCGGTCATGCTGTCCTCCAGCATGGCGACCTGGTCTTGCCGCACGGTGGTATCTCCTTCCATGATCCGTCACAGTACTGGTATGACGGGGTGCATCTAGTCGTCGGCTGGTACGCTGATCTTCTTGGAGGTCATTTTTCACATTCTTAGGCCCCTTTAGGTAGTTTTTCTTGGGTTCCGTTGCGTTAGTCCGTGTTCTACTTTTAGGTCTCTTTCGTTTGTTTTGTTCTGCTTTTTAGGTCCCTTTAGTTAGTCTTTTCGGAGTAGGTGGCGGTGGCAGGTTGGTAACCTGGCAGTTGGCCGGTTTCTGAACGGTTACTTAATTTTAATTATCAGTTCAAGGTTAGTAAGTTTGGGTGTACTTTTAGGTAAATTTTATAGTTTCATAATTAGTTTACGGGCATCGCTTTACCAAGTGGGTCCATATAACTGGTATAAACATATGTGGATGGTGGGGCCGGTGGCCCAATTTTTACCATGTAGGGGCGGAGCTTACCTCCGTCCCTGCAACTATTGGTGGGCAGGGGTAGTGGCAGAAGGTCGACCCCTGTCCTTGGATTTTTGATTTTCGATGTCTGGGATGGAGGCAGGAGGCCGATCCCGGAACATCTGGGGCAGAAGGCTCCCTCACACATATGTTTTTATTGCTTGTTTTTCTGTATTATAACATTGATCACCCATGTTACGTTTATCATGCTTAACCGTTCTTCTCCCCGCCACCTTAGTTAGAGAGGGAAGTCTGCATTTTAGTTTTAGTATTTTAATAGGCCTTCCTCTCAGTCAGAAAATAAAAGCTGACCCCTTTCACGCCAATTACAGTTGTTGTGTCTTTATTTTATAAGATAAGTGTGCTTGAGTGGCGCGTGGATGCATCTGACGTGTGAGGTTTAAGACGGCGTAGGGAACATACTGTGACCATAGCGGCATAAACGCACAGTCGGGGCTTCCGCAGCGCCGCTCAATGCATCAGCTTGGCTTGGAAGGGGTTAATGTTTTGTGGTGGGAGGAACGTGGAGAGAGGGTCCGAGGGGCTGATTGGCTGGATCATGTATAGGGGCTGGCCTGTCATACATATAGGCTGCTGACATGGTACTTCCTCCCTCTTTTCAGCTCTTCTCGTGACCCGCCCTCCCGCCCTGGGGACTTGGTTTTGTTTTTACTTCATTTGTTCTACAGTCGGGTTCATTGTGTCGGCTTTTGGTGGCCGGTTTCTGAACGGTTACTTAATTTTAATTATCAGTTCAAGGTTAGTAAGTTTGGGTGTACTTTTAGGTAAATTTTATAGTTTCATAATTAGTTTACGGGCATCGCTTTACCAAGTGGGTCCATATAACTGGTATAAACATATGTGGATGGTGGGGCCGGTGGCCCAATTTTTACCATGTAGGGGCGGAGCTTACCTCCGTCCCTGCAACTATTGGTGGGCAGGGGTAGTGGCAGAAGGTCGACCCCTGTCCTTGGATTTTTGATTTTCGATGTCTGGGATGGAGGCAGCAGGCCGATCCCGGAACATCTGGGGCAGAAGGCTCCCTCACACATATGTTTTTATTGCTTGTTTTTCTGTATTATAACATTGATCACCCATGTTACGTTTATCATGCTTAACCGTTCTTCTCCCCGCCACCTTAGTTAGAGAGGGAAGTCTGCATTTTAGTTTTAGTATTTTAATAGGCCTTCCTCTCAGTCAGAAAATAAAAGCTGACCCCTTTCACGCCAATTACAGTTGTTGTGTCTTTATTTTATAAGATAAGTGTGCTTGAGTGGCGCGTGGATGCATCTGACGTGTGAGGTTTATGTCCTCGAGTTCTAATATTTCTCTTCCTTTGAAGAATGTTTCCCTCCTGAACTTTGTTAAAACCTTTGGTATATCTGAAAGTTTCTATCATGTCTCCCCTTTCCCTTCTCTCCTCCATACTATACATGTTAAGATCTTTTAGCCTTTCCGGGTACGTTTTGTGATGTAGGCCATGCACCATTTTAGTTGCCCTTCTTTGTACACTCTC